>NC_140946.1:40400072-40570072 GCF_014529385.1 Adiantum capillus-veneris | reverse complement strand
CTCAAAACAAACCATTTATTGATATTTGTTTTAAGATTGGGAAACCAAGTTTATGGAAAAATATGAGGTATTTAAAGGAATCCGTAACCGCAAAAGAAGCCCAATTTCAAATCTTCAAAGTGAAGGCCCCGAAAATAATTACAATCAAGATTTGAATGGCTCAATGAGGAGATTTACACCACAATCTAATGGTGCTCTCTCTCTCTCTCTCTCTCTCTCTCTCTCTCTCTCTCTCTCTCTCTCTCTCCATTTGAGTTGAAAATGTTTTTAAGCATCCATAAAAATTCTCACACCCCTAAGCTTTGAGGTTGTCACATTGTATGGTAAAAAGATCCTCAATATTTTATTTGTTTCCAAATAAATTTTTCCAATTATGACAATCTTTCTAGTAAATTTTAAGCATAGAACTCTAATAAGTTTGGTAGTTTTTTTGTAAACTAGTTAAAAAAGGCTTATGTTGGTCAATTATGGAAAAACATGATTTTGTTGTAACAAAAGAAGTCTTTCATAATTAATGGTGTTTGTCTGCCGTGTGTAATGTAAGAAGGGTGAAGATCACAACCTTGTAGTACGAGTAGGGCAAGACGGCATGGAAGGGACGATTTGTGTATATATGAACTAATGAGGTGCAATAAATTGCTATCAATTTGATGTGGCTAAGACGAGGAAGGGATGCACATGCTCTCAAGTATAAACGACAATCAAGAACCAAAGTACTTGACAATGGAACAATACAAATGTCCTCTTGCAAAAAGAAATATAGGAACTTGAGCATTAAGTAAAGAGCTAGAGCTCTTATTAGTCTATCAATCTAACTTCATGCTCAAACATGTGAAGCCCAAGCAAGAAAAATTGGAGCCAAAGCAGTACAAGCGAGGGAGACTACAATTGGATAAAGAAAGATTGAGCCTAAGGGAGAAGATAACACTTTCAAATATTGTGTTAATTTATTTAAAAGTAAACTTTGATCTTTTGGAATTTAGGAAGTAGTCTATCCATTGATAACCCTTTTTTGTTGGTGCATCAATATACAACAAACAATAAATATTTTGTTGACGATGAGATTTACTATATTGCATACAAACATTTGCTCGGGTTTGTCTTTGCTCGGAAAAACTCGCTCGGTGCATGGTAAGACTCTTTCATCATCTTCAAAAAGGTCCTTTGATTTCTAGACGTCAATGGAAAAGTTTGGATTTTGTTCTTTACCTTCTCTACCCATGTGGTCTATATTCAATGCTTTTTGTATTTTATAAAACTCTTCCTCTGTGGGAATTCCTTGCTCTTCATACCTTTGGACAACATCAAGTACAAGATTTTCAAAAATAGATTGATCAATGACTTTATTATCAAGTATTGGTAATGACATGGTGTGTAGTTCACAAAGTAATTGTCGAGCTTTGCCCACTCTACAAAGATAGCAAGGTAGTCATCCTCTCTTAAATCAAAGAGAGTTTATATATTATAGAGCAGTACATACTCCTTATTGTTTATTTTGTATCTCGATAGAGTTCCTATACATAGTAAGGGACCAATCTCATCCTTCGGGATGTCAACAATGGACTCCTCTACCATTGTGATATAATTTTCCTTGAACTGTGCCACATCAACAATCACTTTTCTTTGATTTTTCTCTATTTATTCACTAAAATCCTTAGGTGCCTCTTTAGCCTTTATGTCAATTTTAACTTTTGCTATTTGCAAGGGCTTGGACTCTCACTCTTCTACTCTTAGGGTATCGACTCTCTATAGAAAAGGGCATGCCACTTGCCGAAGCAGAGAGTTCTAGAAAACCTCCACTTACGATTCATGTGAAGTGAAAAAGACTCCCCTTTCTACACATATACGACATGAAGTGACTATAATTATTATGCCCCTAACTTAATGATATAAGGTTTGGTGTAGTTTCTCACCTTGAAGTTAAAAATAAAATAAAATTTCGTACCACATAAATTACATTTTTAAACTCAATACCTTTATCATATTGGCTTGTTTTCTCTTTAAAGAGGCATGTAATGGAGTAACCACATGTAATTCACAAACAACAGTTGGCTTGTTCAATATTAAAAAAAGTCCCTTCTTGAAGAGAATTTGTAATCCCTCCTTTGCATTCACCTTTATCTCTTCCATTGTCCCCAAACACCCTCCTTTTTCCCAAAGTTTATATCAGAACCCCAACCTTATGTTTTAGTAACAAAGGAGAAATTATTTGAGACCTACCCTATATTATACACTTATCTAGCCTCCCAAAGAATCCCTTCCCTTGAACTTATGTGGCAAAATTAGTTTCCCATGACGAATCCCCCCGAGCTTATATTGAGATAAAACTCAAAAATACCACGTATGAAATTTCTTCAATCATAAGATTGCAACTCTATTTTCCATGCTATTGACAAGGGCTATGAACCATCTTTTGTTCATCTAGGAGTGATCTCCATTTTTTGGACCCTTTTCTCTTTGTTAAGTTTCTTGTTTTGAATATGTTTGAAAATGTACGTAATTCCCAACCTTGTGCTCCTTTGTAAGGTCAAGGGCTATGAACCATCTTCTGTTCATCTAGGAGTGATCTCCATTTTTTGGACCCTTTTCTCTGTTAAGTTTCTTGTTTTGAATATGTTTGAAAATGTACATAATTCCCAACCTTGTGCTCCTTTGTAAGGTCAGCCTACACCTTTTGAAGGTTTGAGAGGTTATTCTTGAACCCTTCAAGGAAGCTCTCTAGGTGGAAGTAAACATTGCATATTGTCCTCAATAAGAAAACTTCAACAATTGATTCACTTGGTAGAGTAGGGTCATCAATCTACCACCACTGGTCTCTTGAACCTCCTCAGTGTCCATGCCTTCCAGAATCCTCCTGCCAGAAGGCTTTGCTCAAAAAGAGGAAACTTTGGATTAGTATAATACTCCTTTCCACCATCCACCATATTCATCACACCCTCCTCCACAATTTTCTCATTATCAAAACTATTTGGTGAAGGGTTCACTCCTTGAAAAATTTTAGTATGAATGGAGGGCCATTCATTAACACTAAAATCACACAAGTAGGACACCTTCTTAATGTCAGATATTCACTAAATTTTATGGGGGGTTGAATACTTGTGCAATTTTAGCATGGACAGATGGCCATCTGCTAATGCTAAAACTTCATAAGGATGCAACCCTTATAGTCAAAGGACATTCAAGAAAACCCGTTTTAATTTGAAGAAGAGTCGAATTGCCATGCAGTTTTAGGTAGGCATCTATAATGCTAAAATTGCATAAGGATTCAACCCTTGGGATCGCACGGGATCCAAGAAAACTTCCATCAATTGAAGAAGGATACACTCCTTACGCATTTATGCACAGATGGCCATCTTTTAAACTTAAATCATATGAGGAGGAAACTCTCCTAATTTTGAAGAAAATTCAAAAAAATCCACTTCATTTGAGGAAGCATATGCTATGTGCGCAAATTTAGTATACTCTAAAATCACGTAAGGAAGACATCCTATAAGAGCAAGTTAAAAAGTATTACACACCTTGATGTGCTCTTAGCATCATTTTAATCAGACAGCATAGCTTGAAATTTGGGAGAAAAATTTGTAGATTATAAGAAAAGGATGCTGAGAAGAGCTTTGGTCTTTGCATAGCCCCTCAATCATGTGCCTCAAAAATTGGCTCAACTAGGTCAAATACATGTACAAATGCTATTTTTTGCACTCAAACCTTGAAGTTGATTTTCCCCATCTTTTTATTTGTCTCTCTTTTTCCCATTCTTCCCTATAAACACTCTTCATCCCTTATTAATCATCCAAATTAGAGTGTTTCAATGCCTTCATTTTAACCTTGTTTCTCATCAAAATTACTATATTTTCATTATTTAAAGCAAGCTTTTTGGTATGGTGGGTATAATCCTCCCACAATCATCTCCAAGTGGTGAGTATAATCCTATAAAAACTCCTATGAAAATAATACCACTCTAAGAAAGTTTGGTAAGCACTCTTATTTTCAATCAATTTTTTAACATAAGTTTAGTCCATGCAGATAGGTTTCCAAATGAACTATTTTCACGTAAGAGTGACACCTAATAGCAAACACAATTTCTTTTGAGATTTATTCCGTACACGAATTTAGCTTTGACGAATGGGCCTCCGCTTGCACAGAGATTCAATCCTTTCTTCTACAAGTAGAGCTGGAACATAGGCATTTAGGTAGTCTAATTTCATGTAGATATTCCACGATTTTTTACATAAATTTTGTTTTGTGATTTATAGCTCTTGTGCAAATTTAGCATAGTTGGATGGTTATCTGCCAATTATTCTAATTTTGCGCAAGGACGACACACTTTATACGACACATATTGTAATGGAATTGGCCTATTTAACTTCAAAGTAGCGGAAATTAATGAAAGTACTTTTGAGAAATGACTTTGTGAGCATAGCGGGTTAACATAGTTGAAGATAGCAACATAATCATAGCAATTAGTAAACTTGGCATGAACAATAATTTTGCACGAGAGAGAATTTAGAGAACATGACAACAGTTGAGGACCGTATTTATGTGGATCCGGTCCCCCCTCCAATAGGCATTTGTATTATGATTTCTCCCATTAAGAGAGACTTGTTACAATACAATCTTTGTGTTCCTTGTGACCTAGGTGATGCAATGAATATGTAAAGCTTCATGCATCACAAACATAACATAAACTTGAAGAAAGCTTTAACTGTCCCAAGCCTCTGTCCCAAGCCTCAGTCCCAAGACCTCAAACACCTTCGAAGGTGGAGAGAGCTAGCAGGGAATGAGGGTAGGGAAGAGGAAGAAGAAACATTTCGTAGGAGAAAGAATTAGTTCCTCACTTATCATAACTCTTGTTGCTAGCATACATAATAGCATAGTAATGAAGAAGAAGGAGATGGAAAGCTTAAGCATTGACGCATGGCTCTTGGTTGGATTTGCTCTCCATATCCAAGAGTGTTGGTGTAGGCTCTCAATCTCTACTTGCTTGGAGAAGGAGAGGGAGCTCTTGCACTTTTCATAGCACACAATGAGAGTGTTTGTGAGTGTGTGTGGGTGAGTATACCTCCTAAGCAACCCCCTAGCTTTCTTGGGTCGACCCCCCCTTGTAGCTCATGCTTGAAGCTCATTCGACCCCTCCAGGCCTAGCCAATCACAAGTAGGAGGTATTACAAGCAGCAAGGGTAGCCTTGAGACAAGTGTCCCCCTTTCCCCTTTGAGAGAGAGGGCTAGATAAATGCTAAATCAATTAATTAAATATCCTAAATTATTATTGGACCCCTTGGGTGGCCAACCAATAGGCTTCAGGCACACCATGAGGGCAACATGAGGAGGAACTTGACAAGTGTCCCTTTTGCTTTCTTTGTACCATGCATGCCTTGTGTGAGTGTGTGGGTGTTCTCTCTCATCCCGCCTCATGTAGTGCTCGCCCCCTCCTTGTAGGGATTGAATCTTTGACTTTTTGACACCTCAAGCCCCTCATGCATAGGCCCAGTTCCCACCACAAGCTTGGCTCATAATCACTTTAAGCTTGGGCTGGGTTCTCACCTCAAGTGCAACCCTAGCATCTCAAGCATGTCAAGCACCTCAAGCATCTCAAGCACCTCAATCATCAAGCACCTCAAGCACCTTAGTCATCAAGCATGACAAGCACCTCGAGCTGGGTCCGGTTCCCGTGCCTCAAGCTCAGCCCTAGCTTACCTAAGGTCAAAGGCCTTTTACACACATTATTGGAGGTCTTCAATGAAGATAACCCTAAGGTCTTATGCTCCATTTGTTAGCCTTGCTCTTTGATAGACCATCTCTCATTTGGGCCCCTTTACCATTGGCCCCGTGTTGAGATAGATCTATAAGCACATGTCTATATCTTAACACTTGTTCCCGTTTATTCTCCCACATTGATCAGTTTAATATGAGAAAATCATTTGGGTTGGTTAGATATTAGATATTAGATTTTATGACATTACCTCTCTGTTGACATCATAGTCGTCCTCGACTATGAGGTAGAAGAGATAAAGCCTTTGTCATTAGTCAATTTTACTTAGCGGGTAGAGGATCCCTTTTTACCCTACGACATCTTTCCAAGATGGATGACTAATCCATTTGGTGCTTGGGAGACATAGCTGCCGCAAGCATGTCTGCTCTTTATTCCATTTCATTCTCCCAAAGTAGAGTGACAAATTCTACTTGGTGTTTGAGAGACGTCGTCATCACAAACATGATTCTAAGCATGCATACTAGTTAAATTTGTGCACAATTAAAAAGAGGACTAGTCTTATAAGACAAAAACATGAGTCATTCAAAAGAAATTTGTACATTTGCTTACTCTAATGTAGCATTGTAAGCATTGACAAGGTTCATACTATCCTTAAGCTGTATTCCTTGCATCCATCTAGCATCTTCAAAAGGATAATTTTTGAACTTAAGAAGATACCGTCGGATAATCTTACCATGTCGTAGTACCTTGTCTTCATGCCGAAGAACAGCTTCGGGTTGTAGCACCTCTTCTTGGTCTTCAACTTCGGGAGGGTCTTCAATAATTGGTTCAGTTGGTGGATCTCCTTTATAGGGCTTAAGTAGGCTTACATGAAAGGCATTGTGTATGAGCCAATGGTTGGGCAACTTGAGTTGATAAGCCATCTCATTGATGGGCTTCAAGATTTGGAAAGGACCATAGTATCTTTTTGCTAGTTTAGCATAATACTTTTGATGGCCCGCAGGATTTTTGCCCGTCGTTTGCCTTAATCAAGCCTAAGGAAACTTGAGTAAGACCCAATCATTTTCTTTGAACATTAAGGCTCTTCTGTGCTTATCAGCAGCAGCTTTTTGCTTTTTTTGAGAGATGGATATAGGCTCCCTAATGTTTTGAAAATATTCTTGTAGGTCACGGCTATACTCATCGGCGACGAAGATCTTCCCATGTACTTTGAGTAGCAAGGGACTTTTAGGTCTTCCCTCAATGATCTCAAAAGGTGATTTTCCCGTAGAAGTATGTACAGTATTATTGCAGGCATACTCTACAAGAGGTAAGTACTTTTCCCATTGTGAGCGTTGATCTACTTCGGTAACATAAGTCTTGAGTAGATCGAGTATTGTGAGATTGGCTATCTCACTTTGGCCATCCGTTTGTGGGTGATAGGCTGAACAGAAATTCAATCTTGTTCCTAGATTTTCAAAGAGACCTTTCTAGAAATTACTGGTCATTCTAGGATCTCTATCTAACACGATGGATGTGGGTAATCCATGGTGCTTGAAAATCTGAGATATGAAGAGAGGTGCCATTTGATGTGCCTTAATAGTCTTTTTGACAGGAATAAAATGTGCTTGCTTGCTAAACCTGTCAACTATTGTCCATATTCCTGTATTCCCATGGATAGACTTGGGTAATCCAAAGATGAAGAGAGTTTCCATTTGATGTGCCTTAATAGTCTTTTTGACAGGAATAAAATGTGCTTGCTTGCTAAACCTGTCAACTATTGTCCATATTCCTGTATTCCCATGGATAGACTTGGGTAATCCAAAGATGAAATCCATGGATATACTCTCCCATGGTGAATTTGGAATAGGCAATGGCTGGAGTAATCCAGATTACTTCCCTCTATCATACTTGGTCTTTTGGCATACTACACATTTTGAAACATACTCTTGTATGTCCACTTTCATGGTAGGCCAATAGAAGAACGTCTCTACTCCTCGGAGAGTAGGTTGAATACCTCTATGCCCCGCATATGGAGGAGCATGGGATTCATACATAACTTTCTCACCAAGGGAATGGGTAACACATAGCCTAGTTCCGTGGAGAAGATAACCATCCTACAAGGTGAATGGTTCCTCTTTCTTCCCCAAAGCAAGGGCTGGCATTATGTCTCTAAAGTCAGGGTCAGTAGCATACTCATCTATCATAGAGGATAGATCATTGTGAGTAGCTATAGACACCGCATTAACTTTGGGTCGTCGTGAAAGTGCATCGGCCACTTGATTGTGCTTACCAACTATGTGAGCAATATGGAAATTAAATTGCGAAAGAAAATTTTCCCACCTCATTTGTTTGTCGGAAAGCTTGGTTTGCGTCATGAAATACTTGAGACTTTGGTGGTCGGTTCGTAGGATAAACCGAGTCCCCAATAGGTAGTGCTTCCATGTGTCTAGGGCATGTAGAACAGCTAAAAGCTCTTTCTCATAAATGCCCAAGACTCGTTCATCAATATTGAGCCTTTGGCTCTCATATGCTATGGCATGCCCTTCTTGAAGCAAAACTGCTCCAAGGCAATCACCACAAGCATCACATTGGACCTCAAATCGCTTTGAGAGATCCGGAAGCACGAGGACTGGTTGGGAAGTAAGCTTCTCTTTGAGCTTTTCAAAAGCATTTTGCTCCTTAGCAGTCCACACAAACTTAACGTTCTTCTTAGTTAAGTCGTGTAGTGGTCTTGCTACTTGAGAGAATTTTGCTATGAAGCGTCTATAGTATGCGCACATACCAACAAAGATTCTTAGCTCATGTAGATTTCTTGGGTTAGGCCATGATTTTATTACCTCTAACTTTGATGGATCCATTTGGATACCATCTTTAGAGATAATATGACCTAGGTATTGAATCTCTTGTAGAAAGAATTCGCTTTTCTTTTGGTTGAGAAAAAGCTTGTTCTCCCTCAATGCTTGAAAAATCACCTGGAGATGTTGCTTATGTTCCTCCAAAGACTTGGAGTAGCTGATGATATCATCAAAGAACACTCCACTGAATTTGCGGTATGGTCTAAAAAGTTTCTCCATCAAACGATTGAACATAGCTGGTGCATTAGTCAAGCCAAAAGGCATGACTAGATATTTATAAAGACCAAACGTTGTGCGAAACGCGGTCTTTAAGATATCTTCATCCACTATCCTTATTTGATGATAGCCACTCTTAAGGTCAATCCTGCTGAAGTAGGTCGAGCCTTGTAGCTTATCAAACAGATCTTCTATCCGAGGTACGGGAAATTTGTTCTTGATAGTGATATGGTTTAGTGCTCGATAGTCCACACACATACGGTATGTACCATCTTTCTTTTGCACTAAAAGGACTGGAGAACAAAAGGGAGAGGAACTAGGCCTCACCATCCCTTTGTCTACCAGCTCTTGTACTTGCCTCATGATCTCCTCTTGTTGAGCTTGTGAGACTCGATAAGGAGGCTTGTTAGGTGGTGAGCTTCCAGGAAGGAGCTCAATATGATGGTCATCATCCCCTCGTTTTGGAGGTAAGTCCATAGGGATATCATCGATGAACACATATTGGAATCCTTTTAGAAAATTAGACAAGTCTAACTCTTCTTGATTCCTACCATTTACATTTGATGAAACATTAGTATCTTTTAGAGACTCTTTGACAAAAATCATGTACGCAAAAACTGAGCTCTTCATTGACTTATCAAAAGCAAGAGGATTTACAAGTGGAATAGTGCGACCATGCTCACTAGCATCTATATACATGTTCTTTCCCCTGTAGGTGAAGTAGATTCTCCTTTCAGGGAACTTCATGTTGGCAGCCATGCGATCAAACCATGGTGCCCCTAGGATAACATCCTCATGTTGGAGAGGAGAGATGAAGAAGTCTTCCTTGTCGACATAGCTTTGGACATGAAGCCTCAACTTCCCAATCAAGGGAGTAACGGAGGCTTGTTGTCCCTTGAAAGCTGCATCAGCCACTACTATATCTCCCATCTCAAAATCTTGAATGCCCAACTTGGTGGCCAACTCCATTGATATGAAGTTAAGAGTAGAGCCAGGGTCAAACAAGATGAAGGAATCATGCTCTCTTACCTTTCCCCAAGCATAGGAAAGTGATGATCCTTTGCAATGATCATCCTCTTTTGGAGATCGATAGTGGAAGCCCTAGGAGTCTCATTGAGAGTATTCTTCTTGGGGCAAGAACGATAGCCATGTCCTTACTCCCCACACTTGAAACACTTATGGTCCTTGCGAAAAGCTTCAAGATCTTTAGGAGAGAGTTTTTTTTTACCTTTGTAAACTCCCTTCTCCTTGGACCGATTGTTGTTGTTGTTGGAATTGACTTGGGAAGTATTTTGAACATTGGTTTTCCCATTTGCATCATTTTTGTCTTTGTTTTCCATGGGCTTTACATTACGTCTAGCCCCTTGATGGAAATTTATGCGTGAAGCAACCATGGTGTGATGGATTACTTCGCTAATAGTACCAGGCCATTGAGAGTTGATGTATTCGGCCATCTCTTTAGGTAATCCCGCACAGAATTGCTGCCTTTGCTCGGCAAAGTCTATCTTTTGAAAGACAGTAGCCTTGAGATGTAAATCCCAAAACTTGTCTACATATTTGTGGATAGACTCATGGGAGAGGAGCTTCAAGGTGTGCCATTCGGTAAGCACTTTGTCCTTTGCATCGCTTGCAAGGAATTGCTTCATGATGGAAACTAGTAGAGTTTTCCATGTCTTTGGGGCTTCACCATTTCCACGAAGGCTAGCCCACCATTGACGAGTTGATTTTTGGAAGTGAATAGCTACATGGCGTAGCTTAGAGGACTCTGTGAAGCCCTCATCTCCAAAGGCCACATCAAATTGCTGGATGAAGGCCAACACTTTGTTGGTAGCACCGAAGGTGCCATCATAGGTGAGAAAAGAGATACTCTTTCCTCCCTCCTTGAACTTCTTTAGCTTTTGTGACCTTCACCATGCAGGAAATGATTTGCGATGTCCTCCCCTCTTGTATTATCTAGGAGAATAACCATAACTTTCGTCAGAAGAGGAGGAAGGTGAAGAAGAAGGAGAAGAGGGTGACCTCTTCCTAGCCCTTTTCTTCCTTCGTTTCCTCTCTTTCCTTTCAGAGTGATGAGGAGAAGGACTATGTCTTGATCTTTTCCTCTTGGGAGGAGTGGGCGATCGTCTAGACCGCCGTCTTCGTGGAGCCACATCTTCAGAGGAACTTAAACTTTCATTGCTAGGCTTGCTCTTTGGATTCCTCCTCTCGAATGGGAGAGAGTCTTCTTTTGGGGGTCTCTTCAAGAGGCCTCCTAAGCTCTCTCTCCTCTTGGAGAGGAAGGGAAATTCCATAAGCACGAAGTTGTTGAGTAACTTCGGCTTGCAAAGCAGGGTTGCCCATAGCTTGCTGTAACCTAGTGACGAGATAATTCACAAACATGGGAGCATCATCATTAGCACCTTCATGTGCAGAATCAAAGCTATCAATGTTCATTCTACTCTCTTGATTATTGTCACTCATGTTAAAAAAAAAAATTGTATGTACTTAGTGTATGCTTTGGCAATTCAAAACCTTAGTTTCCACTCCTCTTAGCCTTTGAAAATCGGCTCTTAAGTATCTACACCCACGGCTCGAAGTGGTTTATTATAGAGAGTAGAGTAGTAGGTCTAACATAGCAGAGGTTCGAAGGGCTAGCTCCTTTCGGACTTCTTATGGCTCAATAATGGTAAAGCCGTAGGCAACTCTAAAAAGACTCCATTATTAAGTCCAAAGCTCCCAAGGTGTGCACCATCCCCCACATAGTGGGCTCAACAAAACCGATAATAGATGCCAGTTCCACTTACCCTAATATAATTAACAACATCAACCATTTATAGGCTACTTAAGGAGCTCTCTTCTTAAGCAAGAAAAGAGAAACCAAATGCTATGATACCAATGTAATGGAATTGGCCTATTTAACTTGAGAGTAGCGGAAATTAATGAAAGTACTTTTGAGAAATGACTTGGTGAGCATAACGGGTGAACATAGTTGAAGATAGCAACATAATCATACCAATTAGTTAACTTGGCATGAACAATACTTTTGCAAGAGAGAGAATTTAGAGAACATGACAACAGTTGAGGATCGTATTTATGTGGAGCCGGTCCCCCCTCCAATAGGCATTTGTATTATGATTTGTCCCATTAAGAGATATTTGTTACAATACAATCTTTGTGTTCCTTGTGACCTAGGTGATGCAATGAATATGGAAAGCTTCATGCATCACAAACATAACATAAACTTGAAGAAAGATTTAACTGTCCCAAGCCTCAGTCCCAAGACCTTAAACACCTTTGAAGGTGGAGAGAGCTAGCAGGGAATGAGGGTAGGGAAGAGGAAGAAGAAACATTTCGTAGGAGAAAGAATTAGTTCCTCACTTATCATAACTCTTGTTGCTAGCATACATAATAGCATAGTAATGAAGAAGGAGGAGATGGAAAGCTTAAGCATTGAAGCACGGCTCTTGGTTGGATTTGCACTCCATATCCAAGAGTGTTGGTGTAGGCTCTCAACCTCTACTTGCTTGGAGAAGGAGAGGGAGCTCTTGCACTTTGCATAGCACACAATGAGAGTGTTTGTGAGTGTGTGTGGGTGAGTATACCCCCTAAGCAACCCCCTATCTTTCTTGGGTCGACCCCCCCTTGTAGCTCATACTTGAAGCTCATTGGACCCCTCCAGGCCCAGCCAATCACAAGCAGGAGGCATTACAAGCAGCAAGGGTAGCCTTGAGACAAGTGTCCCCCTTTCCCCTTTGAGAGAGAGGGCTAGATAAATGCTAAATCAATTAATTAAATATCTTAAATTATTATTGGACCCCTTGGGTGGCCAACCAATAGGCTTCCGACACACCGTGAGGGCAACATGAGGAGGAACTTGACAAGTGTCCCTTTTGCTTTCTTTGTACCATGCATGCCTTGTGTGAGTGTGTGGGTGTTCTCTCTCATCCCCCCTCATGTAGGGCTCGTCCCCTCCTTGTAGGGATTGAATCTTTGACTTTTTGACACCTCAAGCCTCTCATGCATAGGCCCAATTCCCACCACAAGCTTGGCTCATAAGCACTTTAAGCTTGGGCTGGGTTCTCACCTCAAGTGCAACCCTAGCATCTCAAGCATGTCAAGCACCTCAAGCATCTCAATAATTAAGAACCTCAAGCATCTCAAGAACCTCAAGCACCTTAGTCATCAAGCATGACAAGCAGGACAAGCACCTTGAGCTGGGTCGGGTTCCCGCGCCTCAAGCTCAACCATTGCTTACCTAATGTCAAAGGCCTTTTACACACATTATTGGAGGTCTTCAATAGCTAACTGTAAGGTCTTATGCTCCATTTGTTAGCCTTGATCTTTGATAGACCATCTTTCATTTGGGCCCCTTTACCATTGGCCCCGTGTTGAGATAGATCTATAAGCACATGTCTATATCTTAACACTTGTTCCCGTTTATTCTCCCACATTAAGTGATCTATTTAATATGAGAAAATCATTTGGGTTGGTTAGATATTAGATATTATATTTTATGACATTACCTCTCTCTTGACATCATAGTCGTCCTCGACTATGAGGTAGAAGAGATAAAGCCTTAGTCATTAGTCAATTTTACTTAGCGGGTAAAGGATCCCTTTTTACCCTACGACATCTTTCCAAGATGGATGACTAATCCATTTGGTGCTTGGGAGACATAGCTGTCGCAAGCATGTCTGCTCTTTAGTCCATTTCATTCTCCCAAAGTAGAGTGACAAATTCTACTTGGTGTTTGAGAGACGTCGTCATCACAAACACGATTCTAAGCATGCATACTAGTTAAATTTGTGCACAATTAAAAAGAGGACTAGTCTTATAAGACAAAAACATGAGTCATTCAAAAGAAATTTGTACATTTTCTTACTCTAATGTAGCATTGTAAGCATTGACAAGGTTCATACTATCCTTAAGGTGTATTCCTTGCATCCATCTAGCATCTTCAAAAGGATAATTTTTGAACTTAACAAGATACCGTCGGATAATCTTACCATGTCAAAGTACCTTGTCTTCATGCCAAAGAACAGCTTCATGTTGTAGCACCTCTTCTTGGTCTTCAACTTCGGGAGGGTATTCAATAATTGGTTCAGTTGGTGGATCTCCTTTATAGGGCTTAAGTAGGCTTACATGAAAGGCATTTTCTATGAGCCAATGGTTGGGCAACTTGAGTTGATAAGCCGTCTCATTGATGGGCTTCAAGATTTGGAAAGTACCATAGTATCTTTTTGCTAGTTTAGCATAATACTTTTGATGGCCTGCAGGATTTTTGCCCGTCGTTTGCCTTAATCGAGCCTTAGGAAACTTGAGTTAGACCCAATCATTTCCTTTGAACATTAAGGCTCTTCTGTGCTTATCAGCAATAGCTTTTTTCCTTTGTTGAGAGATGGATATAGCCTCCCTAATCTTTTGAAAAGATTCTTGTAGGTCACGGCTATACTCATCGGCGACGAAGATCTTCCCATGTACTTTGAGTAGCAAGGGACTTTTAGGTCTTCCCTCAATGATCTTAAAAGGTGCTTTTCCCGTAGAAGTATGTACAGTATTATTGTAGGCATACTCTACAAGAGGTAAGTACTTTTCCCATTATGAGCGTTGATCTAGTTAGGTAACATAAGTCTTGAGTAGACCGAGTATCGTGAGATTGGCTATCTCACTTTGGCCATCCGTTTGTGGGTGATAGGCCGAAGAGAAATTCAATCTTGTTCCTAGATTTTCAAAGAGACCTTTCTAGAAATTACTGGTCATTCTAGGATCTCTATCTAACACGATGGATGTGGGTAATCCATGGTGCTTGAAAATTTGAGGTATGAAGAGAGTTGCCATTTGTTGTGGCTTAATAGTCTTTTTGATAGGAATAAAATGTGCTTGCTTTCTAAAGCTGTCGACTATTGTCCATATTTTTGTATTTCCATGGATAGACTTGGGTAATCCAAAGATGAAATCCATGGATATACTCTCCGACGGTGAATTTGGAATAGGCAATGGCTGGAGTAATCCAGATTGCTTCCCTCTATCATACTTGGTCTTTTGGCATACTACACATTTTGAAACATACTCTTGTATGTCCACTTTCATGGTAGGCCAATAGAAGTACGTCTCTACTCCTCGGAGAGTAGGTTGAATACCTCTATGCCCCGCATATCGAGGAGCATGGGATTCATACATAACTTTCTCACGAAGGGAATGGGCAACACATAGCCTATTGCCATGGAGAAGATAACCATCCTGCAAGGTGAATGGTTCCTCTTTCTTTCCCAAAGGAAGGGCTAGCATTATGTCTCTAAAGTCAGGGTCAGTAGCATACTCATCTATCATAGAGGATAGATCATTGTGAGTAGCTATAGACACCGCATTAACTTTGGGTCGTCGTGAAAGTGCATCGGCCACTTGATTGTGCTTACCAGCTATGTGAGCAATATGGAAATTAAATTGCAAAAGAAAATTTTCCCACCTCATTTTTTTGTCGGAAAGATTGGTTTGCGTCATGAAATACTTGAGACTTTGGTGGTCGGTTCGTAGGATAAATGGAGTCCCCAATAGGTAGTGCTTCCATGTGTCTAGGGCATGTAGAACAGCTAAAAGCACTTGATCATAAATGCCCAAGACTCGTTCATCAATGCTGAGCCTTCGGCTCTCATATTCTATGGCATGCCCTTCTTGAAGCAAAACTGCTCCAAGGCAATCACCACAAGCATCACATTGGACCTTGAATGGCTTTGAGAGATCCGAAAGCACGAGGATTGGTTGGGAAGTAAGCTTCTCTTTGATCTTTTCCCTTATTAAGTGATCAATTTAATATTCTCCCACATTAAGTGATTAATTTAATATGAGAAAATCATTTGGATTGGTTAGATATTAGATATTAGATTTTATGACACATATTTTTTGATTGGTGTCGATCTTCTACAACATTAGGCTAGATAGCTCCTTCTCCGTGTGATGTATTCTTGCATACACATTCAACCCTTTGCTAAACAAAATCTACATTAATATTAAAACTTGGATGGTGTCCGCTTTCTTCTATAGATGAATATGAAAGGCAATATTTTTAAAAAAAAGTTATGCTTCTTTTCACTTATAATTTGGCTGACAATACAAGGAGTGAAACTAGTTAATCTGAAGGACCAAGCAAATTTCTAAGAGGGTCGATAAAGAAGAAGTTAAGGAGGAGGGTGAGTTTGACCTTTACCAGAGTGTTTCCTAATTTAGCAAGTTCTAAATTAGTAGGTAGACTCTAGCCTGGGGGCCAGCTTCATAAAGCCTTCAAAGAATAGTGCAAATATCTTGGAGTGAACTAGACGAATTAAAGGTAAGACTATGGTTTTAATTAATTCAAGGACAAAGTTAAAAGCCTAAGGTTAAATTAGTCCAACCATATTTGATAAGTTGAGTCTAATCCTTTTTTTACCATGTTTGGCTAGGCCACATGTTCCAAGTAGCTTGCACTTGCTTTATGTGAAGTTGGGTAAGTGTGTGTGAGTGTCACTTACGTGTGTGACCACTTGCCAAGATAACTCAATAGGGAAGAGGGGGAAAATGATACAAGAATAGCAAGATTGAGAGAGGACATGTGTTAGTATATGCACTTGGTTGAAATTTAAAGTTTTCATTTTTCATTAGTCCATGCACTAGTATTCCATTGGAACATTTTGGCAAGTTTGGAAATAGGCAAAGAGGGAGGGGTGCTAGTGGGAAATTTTGGATAACTCTCTCTCATTTGATTTTTTCAAGTTTTCATCGTAGCAAAGCAACAGATCTCTCTCTCTTTCTCTCACATGGGATCTCAAGAATGGGTTTCTATGCTAAAACTCTTGCCTATGGATGAAAATCCAAGAAAGTGAATGCATGGAAGATCTTCTTCCTCTTATCTATTATTTTAGCTATGCTAAGGTATTTCCCATGGAGTAAGCATATACAAAATACCATTTGTTTGCTTAAGAAATCCTCCTTTTCACCCTCATCTACCTCTTACCTTGCCATTCTTTCTCTCCCACACTGAGATGTTTAGGACTTGGTAAGGAGGGTTACGCCATGGAATCATGAAGTTCATAATCTTCTTATTTTGAGGAAAGCTCCACAAGAGCACAAGCTTGTATTGTAATCAAAGCTCTCATTGAGAGAATTATAATACAAAGTTCTTTTAGAGGGGGGACCGCCGACTCCACGCAAATCCGTTCAATCTTAATTGTGTGATTCTCTTCAAGTTATGTGCATGAAATAATGTTCTAGTGTCTAAAATATGTAATGAAATCAGCCCAACACAACCTAAAGTCCATTTCTAAAGAATCCTCTTGAAGGAAAACTCCCTTTCATAATTTAACACTAGAATGGTAACAGGACACTTTTATGTCCTGTTAAGTTACCATTTTTCTTGAATTATTTGAAGAGTATGAAAATGAATTTCTAGGTGCTATATATCCACAAAGTTGCTTTATGAGCTGAAAAAAACTTAGCATTTTTTTTTGAGTATCAATCTCACCACCATTAACCTTACTCTTGCACAACATTTTTGAACCTAAACAGTGTGAAAAGACGTGTCCTATTTTTGGCTTTTTTTCAATTTTTGGCAAGTATACCACTCTAAACTTCATGTTTGTGAGGTTTAGATGGCTAGAGGTTAGGCCTTCATAGTTCTCAACATGTTTTGATGCTTGTAGGGAGAGCTAAGTGTTAAAATTGAAAGTTATGACCAATTTACAAGAATTGCATAATCCTGTTTTTTGGCCAAAATTAGCACTTTTATGATTTTTTAGGTGGCTTTCTTGATATCCAAATTCAATTTTGATTGTGTAAGTGTAATGTATAACATAAAGCTAATCTTCCTTGAGTTTTGGGGGACCTAATATGCTATATAACATAGTGTATGATGATGGTTGAGTTTTTTGATTGCTGAAGAATATGATACATTTTAGAGTAGCAAGTATAACTTTCTCAATATTGCTAGTTTCTTAGGCCAATTGTATGTATTTTGTAGGTAGTAACCATATCTAATCATAGACTACAAACTTGGCTAGATATTGAGTAGTTTCTATGGGTTTCTAGAGGTCATAATGTTAAACCCAATTTTTTCATCTTTGTTGTATTTAGCACTTTATCATTGCCCCTAAGGTTCCAATTGTAAGGGATCCATTATCCTTTTGACATGCTCCATGGATCCTTTTGAATCCAAAGGCCCAAAGGGAACTAAGAAAACATGTATATAGTATTTGTATTGAGCATGACTATAGAAACTTTGATGATAGGTCAGCAGAATGGCCAAAATGCAACTTTTTTGTACCTATTTTTTTTGCCCAAAAAAACATTAGTGAGGTAAAACCAACCATATGTTTTGGTCACCAACCCACTGAAGTTAATGGGGCATTTTATCTCATGTCCTACAAAAATCCCCACATCAACTTTGAAGGCTTGTAGTGACCAAGGGATGAGAAAAATTACAAGTTTCTCATTTTTTCCATATGTAGTAGTTATTGAACTATAAGCTCATGAAAGGATTTTTAGAAATGAGTGGATCTACTATGGTTTTGGATTTTTTTCCCAAAACCTTGAAAGGACACTTTTATGTCCTGTTAGGTTACCATTCTAGTGTTAAATCCATTGTGTTTATAAGGACATACTAGATTCTCTGACATTGATATTAGAGCTAAAGTTTCTCTTTTCTTCCTTAAGAAGAGAGGTCATTGAGTAATCTATGAAAGGTTGGAGTTATTCATTGCCATAGGGTAAGTGTTACTGGGAATTATTATCTTGATTGGCATGTTTGTTTGTAGGGTGCACATGACACCATTGGGAACTATGGTCTTAATAATGGAGTCTTTCTAGACTTTCCTATGGCTTAACCACTATTGAGCTATTAGCTTCTTAATAGGAACTAGTGTCAACCTGAAATTGTTAAACCAAATCTACTATTCTTTGTAATTAAATATATTCTAACCACGGGTGTAGTTACTTGAGTGCTTACTTTCAAGGGTTAAGAGGAGTCGTAGCCAAGGTTTTGGAAGTGCCAAGGAAAGAGCTAGCATACATATACAAGAAACTCTAATCATGGCACAACATCATCAAGAGAATATAAATAATATTGAAAACCTAGATTTAGCACATGGTGTAACTATTGATTATGGTCAAAGATTTGTCAACTATCTTGTTTCAAGCTTCAAGAATCGATGGGAAACCCTACTTTACAAGCAGAGGCTCAAAACCAAATAGAAGCTCTTCAAGTTTCTCTAAGTACCCAAGAAGAGAGCTCTCTTGCAAGGCCTCCTTTTGAGACCTCCAAAAGAGAATTTTTTTTGGTGATGAGGAGGAATTATTTTTGAAAGTGATGTGGCCCCAAGAAGATGTTGGGTACGGTGGTCACTCAACACTCCCAAGAGGAAGAGGAAGTCATTTGGAAATCTCTTAATTACCAATCCTAAGAAGGAGAAAACAAACTAAAAAGGAGGAAGTGGAGAAAGTGGTCACCATCCTCTTCTTCTTCTTCCTCTTCATCATCATCATCTTTCAAGAAAGCAGTGAATCACCACCCAAGAAGGCAAAGAGAAGAGGTAATGAAGAAGCTTTGTGGCATGAGAAAGGTCACTCAAGCTTAAGAAGTTCAAAGAGGGAAGAAAGAACATTACTTTACTTACCTATAATGGAACTTTTGGAGGAACTGATAAAGGGTTGGCTTTTATCCAACAGTTTGACACAGCTTTTGGAGATGAAGATTTCTCAAAATCTTCAAACCTACAAAATTTCTCTACGCATTTCCAAAATTCATCCTGTCAATGGTGGACAAGCCTACATGCCCAAGGAGAAGCTCCAAAGATATGGAAGTCCTTCAGGATTCTTGGGGGGTCCACCTTTCAAAAATACCTATAGCAAGTGCGTTTGAGAGGCATTTATAAAAATTCTCTTCACACAAACACTTCACCATGAATTAAAAGACCCCTTGTCCTTCATAAACCTGTAACATTTTTTCAATTTTCAATTTTTGAACCCCTCTTGTATATGTAATTATATAACTCTTCGATATATAAAATACTGCTCTCGGTGAACTCACGTGCTACACTAACATATTTTGAGGTGGACCCCCTGAGTGAGGATTGCTAATGAAGCAATTCCTTGCAAGAAATGCTTGCAATTCCTTGCTAGCAATGCCAAAGATAAAGTTATCATGGAATGGAAAATCCTGGAGATGGCACCTTATGAGTCTTTAAAACAATATGTAGATGAGTTTTGGCCCTTGGGAGTTTCATCTCAAAGCCACTGTTTGCAAAAAGATATACTTTGCTAAACAAAAACAACAACTTTGTGCCGGCCTATCCCGGATTAGGTGAAATTTGGACTCACAAAGGGGCCCTTTAAGGAGTTTGACTTTACCTCTCTCTACCAAAACGGGCGCATGGATAAATTTTTGCAAACAAATTCCAAAGTTGGCAAAGGTTTGACAGTTACAATGTCCTCTTCAAGCTCTATCTACTGATATATAGCACGCCATGAGATTCTTATGGCGTGCTATATATCAGTAGATAGAGCTTGAAGAGGACATTGTAACTGTCAAACCTTTGCCAACTTTGGAGTTTGTTTGCAAAAATTTATCCATGCGCCCGTTTTGGTAGAGAGAGGTAAAGTCAAACTCCTGAAAGGGCCCCTTTGTGAGTCCAAATTTCACCTAATTTAAAGAGATGAGTGAGTATGCCACCTCAGAAATGGCCCAAAACTATCTCAGTGATCATACATTATATTATGGTCGCATCAAGGATTCACTTCTAGCAAGGGAACAAGAAGGGCCCAAGACTATAGAAGTTAAGATACAAACTGAGCAAAAGGGGAAGAAGAAACCTTCTTCAAAATAATAATAATAACAACAACAACAAAGCAAATGCAAAGGACAAAGGATACAAAGGTAAAACAAACTTTATACTATAGGAATATCAAGTGCTTCGAGTGTGGGAGCAAGGACATATTTCACGGGTATGCCGTAAGAGAAGAGAACGTAATGACCCTCTTAGAGCTACCATGGTGGAAGCTTTAAAAGAGGAAGGCCATTGAAAATGAGCACCTCTCTCTTGTTCTTGGGGAGAAGTAAGAGAGCATGGTGCTTTCATACTTTTTGATTGTGGCTCCACCCACAACTTTATCTTTGTTGAACTAGCTACGAGGCTAGGAATCCATGGCTTTGACATGGGGGGTGTGGTGAAAGCAGATCTACAGAGATTTCAAAGGGAAAGAAGCCTTAGTCAATCCATTGATTGGAAAGTTAAGGCTCCAATCTATGAAGACAAAGAAGAGTTCTTTACCTTCCCACTCAAGCATGAAGCTGTTATTCTAGGGGCACCATGGTTTGATTGCATGGCTGCCACTATGAAATTTCCGAGCAGAAAAGTTTTATTTTCCTACAAGGACAAGGATTTTTCACTTATGTAAATAGTGCGGGTAACACTTTACAACTTGTACAAACTCAAAACTTCTTGTTGCATGGTTTTTGTGAAAGAATCTAAGGAAGATGCATGTGTACCTAATGAGGTAAAAGATAAAATTAAAGAGGAATTAGAATCTTCTAGTTTCCTAAATGAGTTTCAATATGTGCATACGGATGGCATTCATAGGGAGTTACCTCCCACAAGAGGACAAGATGATCTTACCATAAAACTTCTACCTTGTAGTTGACCTCCTAAGATAAGCCGCGTTATTGAGTCTCGGGTGCTCAACAACAGGAATGGTATGAGGGCCAGAGGGCTAACTATGGAGTATGAGGCTTAAGGGAGCTATGGGGGGGCCCTGCCAAGAGAGAACTAAAGCTTCCCCTTATGAAGATCCAAGAGATCCAAATAATGAGCTCATCCTTGTTTTTATAGGCTTTTCCCCTCCCCTTTTTCATGTTTGCTAGAACTTCTAAATTTAGCCAAAAATATCTTGTCCTCCCTCCCCCTCAACCAGTGGCGCTAATGGTAGTGGCACGGTCTCTTGATGATGTGGCAACCCACCTTTCGGCCTGCATCAAAAGAAAAAAAGCCAGTATTGAATGAGGGCACCATAGAAAGTTGAGCACTATTCATTTCTTTGCCGTCATCATTGGAGTGCCACAATGCTTGTCATGAGCTCAAAAGGCCATGCGCTCCCTTATGCTCGCTACCGTTGCGCCATTTCCCTTCATGTTCACACATTAAAAATAACCCCTTTTGCATTCTTGGCCTTGTGCTTTTGGGCGATTAGCTTCCCATGAGCGGTTATATGTTGACCAAGGCATTGCCTAACACATCATGGCTTTCCAATATGTCGACCAAGTCTTTGCCTAGGAAATCATTAGGAAGAGAGTGGGGTGTAAGAGGGCCTCTTTATTTGACACTTTAAGGAAGTCAAAGCTTTAGTATTAAGAAAGTAATCAAAGGGCAGATTTTGAATTTAAACAAGCAAAACGCCTAGTTTATTTGAATTCAGATTTCGCCCCAAAATGGAATTTAAAATCTAGCGGGTAAAACCATATCATGTAGCATATCTATGGAAAGAGCCTGATGTGTAGAGTGTAGATCTATAATCTCCACTCAAATCAAAGATCATGTGTGGGATTTATGGAAGGCCGAAAAACATAAAATTATCCACCTCTTTTTGGGGGGAAAAGTGCATCCTTTGACCACTCTTACACATCTTTTACACACCCACCATTCTTGCACACATGGCATATACCTATTTGTCAAAACATTAATCACCTCCATAAACTCTTGGCAAATAAAGAGGCCCTCCTAGACCCCATCCTCTTCCTAATGTCATGGTTCTCAAATAGCTCAGCCAACATACAAAGTCGGCCAAGCACTATTGATAGCTGTTTTTTGGCTTTCCATAATTGCCATAGTAAGTTACCTCACCCTATCAAATCACTCAAATATTTTGGTTATCCCTACCATTTCACTGTATATAGGTGTGTGTGAGTTAGGGGACTTTTCCCATATCTTCTTAAAAACCCTCAATTAGCTAGTCACTATGCTAGTTGAGCCAAAAAAATAAAAAATTATAAGTATATTATGACCCATTTGTGTGTAAATATTTCATTGTATATAGGGTCTAAATAAAAGGATTTTTCATAATTATTTTGGTATTTATTTAAATATTTCTACCTATGGTGTGTTATTTATGCTATGTACATTGACTCACCATCACCATATTTTTTCTTACCATTTTGCATACACTTTATTCCATATAAAAATAATTTCATGCAAGCTTCTCTTATTTTTGGTGTAACTCCATCCCAACAAAAATCCAAAAAAACTAGTTCTATTTATGTGTATATTTTTTCACTATTGTGATTTTTTCCTTCCTACATCTATTCTCTATTACTTTCATAAATTAAACCACCAAAAATATTCATCTTTTTATGGTAGACTTATAATGAGAGAGATTTACTTTGATCCCTTTGTATTCAAAAGAATCATCCAAAGAAGGACCTCACAAGGACTTTGTGCAGTGGAAAAAAATAGTCGGTTTTGATGAATTTTTAAAGATCACATGCTCCCCAAATTTGAAAAGGTGATACAAACAAAAGTTGTAGCTCGTGGGCTGAACTTTTACCTCAAATTTTTTCAAATTTTTTTGAGCTACGAGCTGTGAGCTATGATTTTATTGGTGGACCCCAGTTTGCCCATGCTATGCAACCACACTCCCTCTTCCACTTTATCATTTTCCTCTTTCACACACAGTTCTCCACTCATCATCCCTACCTCTCTCACCACTCCTCTCTGCACCCTACTCACCTTCTTCTCAACCTTGAAGAATAAGAGAAACCATGGTGAACTCATGTCTCCTACACACACTTCCATTTCAAAATTGACCACCTAGTCTCATTTTTCCTCTTCCATATTACCCATATCTATCAAAAAAACCACAAAATTCAGCCTCTTTTCTTGAAAGACAGCATCATGGTGATTGATTACTCATGTTCACTTACCTTGGCTCCCAAGGAAGGTCAAGAGTGGAGAAAAAACGTACCGTCAAAGCTAGTGGACCGTCAACAAGCGTCAAAATTGACCCTACTCAAGACACTTGGAGCATCAACATTGTAAGAAATCCATATTTTCTTATCTATTAAGAGTTTTTTCTTCCTTATTTGTATCCTATATGGATACTTCCATTGTAAATATCCAATTCCATTTGTAAATTAATAAAAATACTATACTAATTTACAAACACTAACCTACTATGAAAAGTCCTATCACCTCCACTTCTCTCCTCTCTCTCTTCTTCATCTATCCCCACCAACTTCTTGATAATTCCAAGCAAAAGAAATTAGATAAGTACTGAAAATCTAACCCAACCATGGTTAGAGGAGTAACCCTAGCCCTCAAAATTGCTATAAAAGGAGGGTGTAGCTAGCACAAAAAGGGAGGAGCCATAAGCAAGAGCACTATGCTATGGCTTGAGAAGCCAAGCTCAACCTCTCTAGAAGGAGCTCTTGAGTGGAAGCTCATTGTCTTATATATATGCATGTGTGGTATTAGGGGTGATTAGCAAGGGAGCTCTATGCCATTGTAAGAGAGAGTGATCATTCAATTGAGAGTAGGAAATTTATCATTTCTCCTACTAGTGTAAGCCCAACATTTACTGAATCAAGGAGGGTGGATTTGGACTAAGCTTGGACACTTTGTCTCTCTTCCAACGTGAAGTAATGGACAACAATGATGTGTAAGTGTCTTGGTGTTTTTTAAGTTCTTGATAGCTTGTCTCTGGGTGTTGTCATCAATTTAGCCATAAATTCCACATACTGTAAGAGGGCGACAGGGTGGAGAAGACTCCCCTGGCCTTAAGACAGTGATTGGGGTGGCTTTTCTTGTGATGTGTTGTGGTGTAATTTACTCAAGCTATGTTGAACAAATACTAATCTCACTTTGATTGGTCGTGACAGATTTGTACGAAGGTATTAATGCAACAAGCATCCCCTCCCCCTTCTCTCTCTTTCTTACTTATATAATTGTGTTTACTTGATCACGGCCGATACATTTCAAAGCAGCCCGATCACTATCTATCTCGCTCTCTCTCTCTCTCTCTCTCTACCTCTCTCTCTCTTTACGCGTCCTAGTTAGCATCCAAAACTAGGTGGTGCCCCAAATTTGTGTAGGGTTAGGTTGCGGGTTTATGTGTGTGTTTGTTGTTTTTTTCCAGCCCCAACCCAATTGAGCAGCACAGGAGCCTAGAAGGGTGCTTAGAGGCCACTCTTCTTGTTGCCCGCCCCGGACCGCCTCACTATTAGGCACGACATGTTTCACCAACAATTCTTGACTAGCACTCACATTGAGAGTTATTTTTCCCTGTGAGGCCACTCGCCTTAAGATGCAAGGATAGTTCAAAGCATTTGGAGGAAAAACTTTCACTCATTTTTGGTTTAAAAAAAACTCCCCTGCCATAACTATGTTGAATAATCTTCAATCAATGCATTCCAAGTGATTTCATTTGGATGGAAGCCCTTCAAGGATTGTGCGTGCTTTTGTAAAAGCTTCACACTTAGCATACATATCAATCCCAAACACTTTGTAAAAGCATCACACTTAACATACATATCAATCCCAAACACTGCCACACATGAATGCCTCTAGCCAAAAGGGGAGGGCTAATGATGGGGGCTTTTCACAAGCCAAGCTCCCATACCCCTCTTCTCTCGTCCCCACCCCATGAAAACCCCCTCTTATGGAGGGAGTGATAAAAGGCATTGGAAAAAAGTAAGAAAAAATAAAGTATGACTATGTAAATATATAAGAAAGGTAAAATAGGCCACCTCATGCCTGCGGGGTAGCCCATCCCCACCTTGCCTCCTTTTTCTTCACTGTTGCCCCGCCGGGTGTCCCTTTTCCTCTCCTCCACTCAAAAGGTCAACCCCCTCTCTCTTCCCTTTGTCCTTTGTCCTTTCTCTCTCCCCTCAAGCTACCCCACCTCTCACCAATAATGCATTATAACTCACCAATAATGCACCCTAACTCACATGCAACTTACCCTATCTTCCAAAATAGTATACCCCACCCCCTCTTTCTCTCTCCTATCATATCCCATGACCCAAATACCCCCCTCTCTCTCTAAAGGGCGCCATGTCTCTTGTCTTGTAGCTAAATAACCTCCCCCACACTCACACACACTCAGTTTCACTGAAAAAGGTGTCCACAGACCCATCCCCACCCGGTGGTTACCTGATTTTTCTTGTGTTCACACACATCTGCACACAGATTCACCTCTGAGCACACTCCCCTCTCTCCCCTCTTGTAATTACTTTATTCTCCATGTCACCTCTCACTTTTTTTTCATCAAACCATCCCTCTCTCTTAGTCTCTCTCATGAGACTGCTGTTCTAGCACATATACACACAGCCAGACAAGTGGGACCCACAGTCACATGGCCTATGTAGATAATGATTTCTTCATTTCTAAATTCTAGAATTTCTCCCCCCCTCCTCCCCTATATAAAGAGGGGTCACCATCACACAAAAACACACAACATCACCAAAGAACACACTATGCACTGTGTGTGCCTAGTGCACACACACACACCCACACCATCACCATCACCACAATCACCATGCTTGTCTTGAGCATGACCTCTACACCCTTGGCTATGGAAGATGAAGGGCAACTAAATGAAGAATGATGGCCATAATCCTTGTGCGAGTCTTCGCCATCAACTCCCACCTATCCGCCATGTGCTCTACCACTCTCTCCCTTCTCATTCCCCTACCCTATGCTTCCCATTTCATCGCCTTATTCTCTAAATAAAGCTTGAGGTTTTGTGAGTATGTTTTCTTGCAATGTTTTGCCCATGTGAGGTGTGCGGAATCGCCACCTAGTCTTGTGTTTTGGAGTGAGCTTGTGTATGTGTGAAGGGTGTGCGGATTCGCCATCCTTTTGTGGTGCCTAAGTACTAAGCCGCTATACCCCCCTCTCTCTCTCTCTCTCTCTCTCTCTCTCTCTCTCTCACTTGATCTCATTCCCTTTCCTCTTCATCATTACTCCCAAGCATCCATCTCTCTTGGATGAAAACTTTGTTATGGTGGTGTGTTGTTTGCATCCTAGCCGCTGAAGCTAGGTGGTGCCCCCTGTTTGCTTTACCATGACAGGCTCGAGGCGCGCCATTCGGTCCCCGGTGTTTTAGAGGCCGTCGGGCTTCGGGGTTCGCTTTGCTCTCGTCATTTGGTGCCCCCACGGAGGATCTTTTCATGAAACACTTCAGTTTACAAGACTGAAACCCTTAAACTATTGTGAATGGATGAATGGCTAGCAGGATTTGCTAATTGGACGACAGAAGAAGAAGAGCTCCGAGCACAACTAGACGAACTCCGCATCTCCATCGAAGCTCGAGTGCCAGGCGTAACGGTAATCGATTTGCAGTGGGAGAGTCAACCAACACGCCAAACCCAGTGGATATACATAGGCCAAGTGCCAAGAAGAAGAAGGACAAGGTCAAAACCATGTCCGCAACCTACAACCAACCCACAACAACAAAATGGAAGGAGCTCTACACAATAGAGAATCAACACTATTCTACTTTGAGAATCAGGTAACTCAAGTCACCGAGGTAATTATCACAGTCAGTTTTCAAGTCGCACCTGATGCTGCAGCACAGATAACGGAAGCATTGGCTCACACTCTCACTAGAGAAACTAGGGATCTACTGAGTTTGTTTCAGGAAAGAACACCACCCTCTCCCACAAGCTTGGACAGTGACTAAGCACCTCTAAGCTTCACATGAATCAGTACAACCTACCTCAAGACAGATCACACATACCAACACGTGTACGCTCAATCAAGGTAATACTGAAATTGAAGGCTCACTACCAGCACGTCATTGACACCATGCCGGGTGGGGAGCGGTTTTTGGAGGTTCTGGCATCAGATCAACCATTTGTCTTACTTTTGGTACAAGGCAATGTACCGTTTGAAGTTTTAATCTATGTCCTAGTATAAGAGGGTATACACGCCTCCTTGTAAAGAAGAAAAAAACTGTTGCAAGTTAAGCAGTGTGTCTTTCTAGCTCTCTCTTAGTAATCATGGCAAGTGTATCATTTCCAACATTTAAAGGAAAGAAGGGGGAGGATTTGGTAACAGACTTCCTAGATGACTTTGAAGTAGCATGTGTAGTGAGCAACAAAGATACGGATGAATCCCGGGTTAGAATCTTTAAGCATCTCATGAAGCTAGAAGCTAGATCATGGTACAATGCACTTCCACAAGCAACCAAGGATGACTGGGAACCCTTAAAAACCGCTTCTAAGAGGCGCTTTGGGGGAGGTACCACTTCATAAAAGTTGTGGGACAAGTTGAGAGACTTGAAGCAGGAGGGTCCAAATTTGTGGATTTGTGGGAACGGTGGGTTGAGTCACTGGCTAGGGGGGAAGTTGCACCCGATTTTCTAAAAAAAGATCGGTTCACGCATGGCTTATGGCCGCTTCTCAAGGAGAAGGTGAAAGGTATATTCCCGGCTACGTACGAGTTAGCCGTTGAGATTGCTCGCCTTAAAGACAAGAAGCTGAGAATGAAAGCCAAAGAAACCGAGTCAACAGAATCAGGAACATCGCGTCGACCAACAACTACGACAACCACCATTCCACCACCACCACCGGCTCTTGGGGTAAGAGATGACCAACAAGATATGTTGGCCCATATTACTGACCAACTGCAGAATTTTTCTGTCCACTTAATACAACAAGGGAGGAGTCAAGAAAGAGATCAAGACCCTGGAAGAGCACGACGACAAAACAGGGAGTATCATTGCTACAACTGCAGAGAAGACGGTCACGGTATGCACTTCTGTCCCAAACCACGACAAAACTATAATAGAGGAGGTAGGAGGAACCAATTGTCACCCCCTAGAGAAAGAACACCCCCACCCCGAGCACCACCCCCACCAACACAAATTCTACGTCCACCCCAGACACCACCACAAGCATCCATCCCACCTCTTCCACCAGCCCCACCACCTGATCGCCCTGTAAACATCATAAGGCTAGAAGAGAAAGGAAAAGCCAGAGTAGTGGATCCACCCAGAGCAAAGGAGAGGGACAAGGGTAAGGAGAAGGTAACGTTTTTAGAACCACTTGAAGCCATGACTGTGAAAAGAGCTAGGAGGGAGAAAGCTACACAATCAGATGATGAGAGAAGCATGAGAGGAGAAACTAGCAAGAGGCCATCCAGGACACGACGGAAATTGGGCATCACCGACTTCCAGCTAGGGGAAAGTTCTAAGCCCTATGATCTAACATTGGATGTGGCAGAGCAAGGACCAAAGATTACATGGCCACAACTGCTACATCTTGCACCAAAAGTAAGGTGACAATGGTCTAAAATGGTAAGTACAAGACGCTCCAAAACAAAGGTGGCCGGAGCAATTTCGGGATGCAACATGGATGACATCCTTCCAATTGTCGACGTAAACATAGAAGGAAAGAGGGTTAGAAACACCTACATTGATGGAGGTGCACAAATCTGTGTAATGAGCGAAGCTATGATGCTTCGATTAGGGCTCGAGGTTGACAGGCCTTCTCCATGCAAGGCAAAGATGGCAAACAACGCAAAAGTAAAGTGTGTGGGTGTGGTAAGTGCCGTGAAAATCAAAGCTTTCAACACTGAGGTAGAGGTAGATGTTTTTGTAATGCCTACTAAGGGGGAGGGCTATCCACTAATTTTGGGAAGGCCATGGTTGATGGCCATGAAGGCAAAACAGGACTAGGGTACTGGCCTTCTACGCATGACCGGTAAGAAAGGGGAGACAATCTACTACGACATGAGGATTGGCAAGCAGAAGCAAATGAATCTGGAAACATCGGCAGATGAAACCACTAGCGAATCTTCCAGTTCTGAGGAGGAGACCACATCCACCGACGAAAGTGACAGTTCCATTGATGTGATGGGTATCATTATGAAGGATCCACAAAGGGTAAGCACAACTGGTGATCCATCACCAAAAGGGAAACCCAATGAAGAGGAGAGAAAATCACCTGGCCTAGGAGGAAGTAGGTTGAAGGGTATGTTGTCTACGGAATTAACACTTGAGGAGAAAGATAGTTTTTTGCAAATGTTGATGGGATTTCCTAACCTGTTCATGGACAACTATGAAAGAATCACAGGCATTACAGTGGTGGAACATCATATTAAGCTGAAGGAAGGGGTAAAACCAGTTGTGCAAAAGCTACGACGACTGGGGGTCATACAAGAAAAGGCACTCTTGGCCGAGGTAAGGAAACTGTTGGAGGCAGGATTCATCTATCCTATAGAAAATGCAGAATGGGTGTCACCCGTAGTGGTGACGCCTTAAAAGAATGGTAAGCGGAGGGTCTGTGTTGACTACAAACCACTAAATGCAGCTACAAAGAGAGACCACTTTCCTCTCCCTTTCTTGGATGAAATTCTGAATGAAGTAGCGGGTTTTGAATGCTATACCGTCTGTGATGGTTATTCTGGATACTTTCAAATACGCATAGCCTTGGAAGATCAGCTAAAAACCACTTTTATCACGCCATGGGGTTGTTTTGCATACAGGGTTATGCCATTTGGTCTCACAAATGCACCTGCCACATTCCAAAGATATGTCACATATGTTTTTCAACCGTTCTTTGGAACATCCATAAGAGTGTTCATTGATGATTTTTGTATATATAGCTCCCATATTTCACATTTAGAAAAGGTAACTGAAGGTTTGGCTAGGTTGCAGAGCCTAGGTGGGCAATTAAATGTGGATAAATTCCACATTGGGGAGAGTAAAGTCATTCTACTAGGCCATGAAATTTCAGCAAAAGGTATCAACGCCGACCCAAGTAAGGTGTCCGCACTCATAGCCCTACCTTCACCAACGACCGCACGTCAACTGGTCTCTTTTCTACAGAAGGTGAGGTACTTAAGTAGATTCATACATCTACTATCACAACTTGTTCTACCACTGCAACAACTCACTCAAAGATCAACTTTCACTTGGGACGAGGAAAGCAAACATCACTACAACAAGGTAAAGGAGGTCTTAGCCACTCTACCAACTATCTCACCACCTAAGTGGGATGAAAAATTCTATGTCACCTCAAGTGTTGGTGATGACTCATTGGGGGCTGTGCTACTCCAAAAGGATACGACGACATCTTTCATGAGTCCAATCTACTTCTCTATTCGAATGATGACAGCAGGAGAGAAAGGTTTCACCCATGTGGAACACTTAGTCCTAGCTCTTAGATTTGCAACTACAAAGTTTAGGTCATATTTGCTGCCTAAGCAACTTGTGATTCTAACCACGGATGAAATATTTCCCTATGTTGTACAACACATGGATGTGTCTGCTAGAATTACTAAATGGCTAGTTCGTCTGCAAGAGTTTGACTACACGGTACAGGTAGAAAGCACGACAAGGGCAAGTTTGGGGGGACTCATGACCTACCAAGTCTTTGAAAGGAAGGAGAAGCAATCTAAGGAAGGAGAAGTAGGATTACCTCCAGTACCACCGATGGTAGAAGGAGCATACTCTCTCTACTTTGATGGAGCCTACAAGCGAGCGTCCGACAAAGCAGCTGCAGGCATAGTGGTCTTTGATGACAAAGGGACAAAGTTATTTTCGTTGGGCCAATTGTTAGATTCACATTCTAACAATGAAGCTGAGTATGCAGCACTAACCAAGGGTCTACAATGGTGCGTCTCGCAAGGTGTACAACGCCTTAATGTATTTGGGGATGCTCTACTTCTAGTAAGGCAAGTAAATGGAGCATGGACATGCAATAATCCTAGTTTAAGGACTCACTTAAGTGGTGTAAAAACCTTGTTGGGTAAGTTTGAAGAAGTTCAAATACAGGGGATCCCAAGGGCTCAAAACAAAGAAGCAGATGCCCTAGCAAGTGAAAGACTACAGGAAGTGGTGGTTGGAGCAATAAAACTAAAGCTCCCTCTATTTCAAGGCAGTGATGCCTTGCCTGACATCATGCATTTTTTGGAAATAGGGGAATGCCCATCAGATTTAACAAAGGGACAGAAGCAATGGCTGACGCGGAAGGCCACAAGGTATCGACTCATCAATGACGGTTTGTACTGTAAGGGTAAGGACCAAATACTCAGGAAGGTCCCTCTCTCTCAGGAAATCACGGGAGTAATTGTTAGCTGTCACGACGGGGTTTGTGGTGGTCACTTTGCCCTAGACATAACAAGTAGGAAAATCTTGCAAGCAAGCTTCATATGGCCTAGCCTCAACCGTGATGTACACCACTGGTGCAAAACATGTAAGTTGTGTCAAAAGGCCGGCACTAGGTCACTTATGCCTGAACCACAGACACCTATTCTCTCATATGGCCCATTTGAAAAATGGGGTATCGATGCCATTGGGCCATTACCTAGGGCCAACTCAGGAAAATTCTACATTATCATGGGGGTCGACTACATGACTAGATGGGTAGAGGCTACAGCCACCACTAGAATCACAGCGGTAGAGGTAGCTAAATTTATCTACGAGCACATATGTTGTAGGTTTGGCACACCTTTGGAGATCATCTCTGATAGAGGGCCAGGTTTCAGAGCAGACTTGGTAGGAGAATTAATGCAGAAACTGGGCATTACAAGGAGGCACTCTTCACCATATTACCCTCAAAGACCATATTAGGTATTTTGGTAAAAATCTCACATTATGGGAATCTCCAAATCGACCGAATTCATGTAATTTGGGAATTTTCCACTTAAAGTGGGAAAAATTGAGGTGTGTGGCTAGTAAATAAAGTGAAAATCTCATAGGATTGTGGTGTTGATAAACACCAAAAGTCAAGAGGATGTACAACACATGGATTTGAATAATAACTATAAATTACATAAAACAAAGGAAGATACAAAAAAGATTTTGTTTACAAATTGACTAGTATAGTCACAATAGAAGCTCCACATAATTCTACTCCACATTTGATACCATATCTGAACTTTGATCCAAGTGTGGCTGATGTGCACGAGTGAGGCCTTCTTTGGCTTTTAGAGCATGTCTTTCTGGAATCTTTATTCTAGAAAATGGTCCTTCTTTGTTGGGTCTCCAGGACCAAACAATTGCATCTATAGTTTCCCACACTTGTGGGTCCTTATAGTTGACAGCCCAATAACCCTTCCAACAATTACTGTAAGCTTGAGTATCTGTCATCCCACTTTTTCTCGCGCAAGGTGCCCAATATTGAATCAAGAGTTTTCTGTAGTTTGGTGATGTAGGCTCATTATCAATGTCAGATAAAGCCATTGCAAGCCACACTGGATAGATTTCTGTGTCACTCGGAACAAGCATAAGAAAGTCACCTTGGTGCACATCAGACATAGGGTCAAACTCTTCCCTTGGCCTATCTCGTTGAGGCCCACAAAAATGATCAACTCTTCAAGGCCTAGGAATCTTTCTGCTCCTTGTTGCAAATTCATTGTAGTGCTTTGTAGGTGAGAATATTCTTGAGTTTTTGGCCAAAACATTTCATACAAGACTCCCTCTGATATGATTGCTTTTCCAATCTCTTCAATTACCTTACTCCAATAATCTATCACGGGTCTATAATATCGCGGAATACTTGAACCATTCCCTAAATTTTTCCAAAATTTTATATAGTTCTTTAGCCCCAAAATGACTTCTTCGTGGGCCTTGACATACTCCGCCATTTGTACTAGAGGTGGATCTCCATGTGGTAACATTGGCTTGCCTTTTGTGTCTGTTTTCCAAAGGCGAATACTTCCACTCCAACTTGATACACCTACATGTGACTTATATTGCATCATTGGTGTCTCATCCTACATAAAGAACCTGAACTGAAGCGGTTTGGAATGTCCAACAAGTATGTCTTGTCCATCACAAAGATAGCCATCACAATATTGCTTGAAATCGGGGATCTTTGTGAGAAAAAATGGAGCTGGAGATGAAGATGATTTGTTTCGTAATGTATCCATCAAATGTGGCAAAGTATAGGTTTGTGTAACTCTCAACTTCTCTGAAAACCTACTAAACATGGCGTCTATGTCCTCATGTGTATGCCCAACCATTAAAAATCCCAGCTGGATGGTTTTGAAAACACCCCTTGCAACAAGCATTGACAAATAGGCAAATAAGTATCGATTTTTGTTTTCCCCTGCACAATTATCCAATTGTAGCAACAAGTTCTCTGGCAATCTGCGAAATGTTGACCCCAATTCCTCTTCTGCAATTTCTGACGACTGCACAATGGGCTCTTTTCCATCACTCAAGTTATGGTAGTCCAAAGCATCCCTTGAGTTCAAAGCATGTAGTAGTGAAATATTGCTCCTTGGAATTTCCATTTGTTACTAGATCACCAAGAGGATGCTTATCTATCCTCTCGAGGTTATGTAAACAATTAGCAATTGAGCCAATTGTAAGATTTGGATCACTCCACTCATGCTACTAGGGATAATAGCTTGGAAAAGTGACTGACCTTGACGTTAAACCCTACATGTAAACAATATCGTGGGTTTAAGGTATTTCAATGGATCCTAGAATCTTGGAGACATGGTGCAACTTGCTTCTTTTCATGTTTCAATGAAGCCTATCTTCCACCAATGGGGGATCATCATTCTCTACATGTCTCAGTGGAGCCTAGCTTGGACAAGTGGTGGACCTTTGCTTCTCTCTATGTTTCCATAGAGTTAGCTTGGACAAGTGGTGGACCTTGAAACCAAACCCCCATGTAAAACATATCATGGTCATTCCAAGTGGTGAGAAATAATACCCTTTAAGATCTAGCCTTATAGGTTGGACAAGTGGTCGACCTTAAAACCTAGATCTTCATAATATAACGACATAGAGTGAAAAAGTGGTAAATCTTGAGACCAAACCACTCATGCTACTAGGGATAATAGCTTGGAAAAGTGACTGACCTTGACGTTAAACCCCACATGTAAACAATATCGTGGGTTTAAGGTATTTCAATGGATCCTAGAATCTTGGAGACATGGTGCAGATTGCTTCCCTTCATGTTTCAATGGAGCCTATCTTGGACAAATGGTGGAGCATCCTTCTCTCCATGTTTCAATGGAGCCTAGCTTGGACAAGTGGTGGACCTTTGCTTCTCTCTATGTTTCAATAGAGTTAGCTTGGACAAGTGGTGGGCCTTGGAACCAAACTCCCATGTAAAACCTATCTTGGTAACTCCAAGTGGTGAGAAAGAATAAAGTTTAAGATATAGCCTTATAGGTTGGACAAGTGGTGGACCTTAGCACCCAGATATTCTTAATAGAATGACATAGAGTGGAAAAATGGTGAATCTTGAGACCAAACCACTCATGCTACTAGAGATAATAGGTTGGACAAATGGTGGACCTTGAATGTAAACCCCCCATGTACAAAATATCATGGGTTTGAGGTATTTCAATGGAGCCTAGCATCTTGGAGACATGGTGTAGCTTGCTTCTCTTCATGTTTCAATGGAGCGTATCTTGGACAAATGGTGGAGCATCCTTCTCTCCATGTTTCAATGGACCCTAGCTTGGACAAGTGGTGGACCTTTGATTCTCTCTATGTTTCAATAGAGTTAGCTTGGACAAGTGGTGGACCTTGAAACAAAACCCCCATGTAAAACCTATGCTGGTCACTCCAAGTGGTGAGAAAGAATAACCCTTAAGATATAGCCTTATAGGTTGGACAAGTGGTGGACCTTAACACCCAAATATTCTTAATATAATGACATAGAGTGAAAAAGTGGTGAATCTTGAGACCAAACCACTCATGCTACTAGCGTTAATAGGTTGGACAAGTGGTGGACCTTGAATGTAAACCCCCCATGTTTCAATAGAGTTAGCTTCGACAAATGGTAGAGGACCCTTCTCTCCATGTTTCAATGGAGCTTAGCTTGGACAAGTGGTGGACCTTGGAGCCAAACCCCCATGTAAAACATATCATGGACATTTCAAGTGGTAAGAAAGAATACCCTTTAAGATATACCCTTATAGGTTGGACAAGTGGTCGACCTTAACACCCAGATCTTCTTAACGTAATGACATAGAGTGGAAAAGTGGTGAATCTTGAGACCAAACCACTCATGCTACTAGAGATAATAGGTTGGACAAGTGGTGGACCTTGAATGTAAACTCCCCATGTACAAAATATCATGGGTTTAAGGTATTTCAATGGATCTTAGCATCTTGGAGACGTGGTGCAGCTTGCTTCTCTTCATGTTTCAATGGAGCCTATCTTGGACAAATGGTGGAGCATCCTTCTCTCCATGTTTCAATGGACCCTAGCTTAGACAAGTGGTGGACCTTTGCTTCTCTCTATGTTTCAATAGAGTTAGCTTGGACAAGTGGTGGAACTTGGAACCAAACCCCCATGTAAAACCTATCATGGTCATTCCAAGTGGTGAGAAAGAATACCCTTTAAGATATAGCCTTATAGGTTGGACAAGTGGTGGACCTTAACACCCAGATCTTCTTAATATAATGACATAGAGTAGAAAAGTGGTGAATCTTGACATCAAACCACTCATGCTACTAGTGATAATAGGTTGGACAAGTGGTGGACCTTGAATGTAAACCCCCCATGTACGAAATATCATGGGTTTAAGATATTTCAATGGAGCCTAGCATTTTGGAGACATGGTGCAGCTTGCTTCTCTTCATGTTTCAATCAAACCTGGCTTGGACAAATGGTGGAGCATCCTTCTCTCCATGTTTCAATGGAGCCTATCTTGGACAAGTGGTGGACCTTTGATTCTCTCTATGTTTCAATAGAGTTAGCTTGGACAAGTGGTGGACCTTGGAACCATACCCCTATGTAAAACCCATCATGTGCATTCCAAGTGGTGGTAAATAATACCATTTAAGATATAGCCTTATAGGTTGGACAAGTGGTGGACCTTAACACCCAGATCTTCTTAATATAATGACATAGAGTGGAAAAGTGGTGAATCTTAAGACCAAACCACTCATGCTACTAGGGATAATAGGTTGGACAAGTGGTGGACCTTGAATTTAAACCCCACATATACAAAATATCATGGGTTTAAGGTATTTCAATGGAGCCTAGCATCTCAAAGACATGGTGCATCTTGCTTCTCTTCATGTTTCAATGGAGCCTATTTTGGACAAATGGTGGAGCATCCTTCTCTCCATGTTTCAATGGACCCTAGATTGGACAAGTGGTGGACCTTTGCTTCTCTCTATGTTTCAATATAGTTAGCCTATATTAGACAATTAGTAGACCTCCAATCTCTCCATGTTGTCTAGAGCTGAGCTTGGACAAGTGGTGGACCTTACTTCTCCCTTCCCTTAGTTTACTAGCTTAAATGATCACTATGTATACTTGCTTAGATCTAGCTTGAACAAGTGGTGGAACTTGTATTCACACAAACTTAATCCATTACAAAAAAGTATATGTTAAAATAACATTTGGTTTTTTTTGTTTCAGGAAAGATGGCTCCAAAAAAACAGGTTGCAAGGGTTGCTGTCTCAGTTGACTATACTTGCAATGATCTTAGGAAATGGTATTTGGACATACATGGTATAGAGGGTGCACAATTTCATAAGGTGCATCTATTTATTGCCAAAAAGGAGAATGACAGCTTGTTTGAAGATGTTGGACAAGTTGTGGAAGCATCTGTCTCTGTAGTTGATAGTCATCCAGAGGTGGAATGCATTGACATTCTAGTTCCAATGAATCTAGAATTTCAACTATCTCCAGGAGCATATGCATTGGAGCGCATGTCTAGAAACAAAGAAGAGACAATGTTTTCTCGAGGATGGAAGTTTGCAGAATCAAATCCAAATATCACAGCAGATCAACTTCAAAGCTCCATCATTGCCACACTACAACGAAAAAAGGTGAAAGCTTCACGACCACCATCCACAAAGAAGCAGGCAAAAGTGCAGAAAGTAGAAGCTAAGCGAACTAGTTCCATTTTGGATGTAGACAAGGCATCTTTGGCATCCTCATCAACAGAGGGTTCAATGTCAAAGATGAGAATTGTGGATCCAGATGTTTTAGAAGCTGAGGCCATGAAAGGACAAGAAAAAGATACAGGTGGAATGAATAAGTACATAAATTATTTTCCTTTCCAATATAGGGAATTTGATATCCCTATTCAAAATTGTTGGCTTGCTCCTGATCACTATAATGCACGTATTATGGATAAAAAACACGCTGAAAGTGTGTTATTTGGATTTTCACGGAGTACGACCAAGCCTGCAGCATGTGCATATTTGATGCCTGTTCGAAATGCAAAATCAAAGAAGGGGACTCCTTTGGCAGTAGAAGAGGTAGAGGAGCAAAAAATTAAAGATTATCATTATTGGATTCTTGATGGGCAGCATTCAATCTATGCTGCAAAAGTTTTGCTTCACAATGAACAAAACAACAAAGAGATCTTTGAAAGACTGATTAGCGTGTATAAATTTAGAAAGGCTCGCATTGTTGTGAATGCTCCTCCATTTGTTGCAACTGCTATATCTGCCATTGCAAATGAGGAGGCTCAGGCATTGTATGTCAAGCAACCTTACAGCCAAATATTGAGACATTTACGGAGTCAATGGATCTTCTCAGGACGACCACCAAAGGCAGCAAGTGGAATTGCAGAGGGACATGCATCTCGTGCCGGATGGGATGTAAGTTATTTTCTTTGTCTTTTTGATAGTGTTTAATTAACAAATCTTGCTCAATAGTTTAATTATTTCTCTATTTCTTTTTAGGCTTTTCTTCGATTGGCAAGGATGAGTGCAGCAGCAAGTTGGATTGCTAAACAGGCACACATGGTCACGTACTCTGATTTAGTTTATGATTGCTGGATAGAAATCATTGAAAATCTAGAAGAGGAGAATAAGAAACCCCCAACAACTGTATTTAGATACCTTTGTGGCCTTGAGGAATCAGAGGTAAAGACTATTCAAGAAGAGATTAGAGATGAGAAGATTTTACTGTCAAAGAGTGCAAAGGATGGTGATGCAACTGACATGTATGATCGAATCAAGCAGTTGAAGCAAGACAAATTGATTCAAGATGCACTTCTTGAAGGCTTCAACAATTTGAATGAGTCTTCACCATGTAAAGACTGGGAGGAGGTGGTCAAAATGTATAACATCAATGATGTTGTTTATAAAACAATTTTAATGCTATGCGAGGAATGGATCAGATCTAGTTTGACGCGTGGAACAAAGAAAATGGCTTTTCCAGATGGAGCAATAAAATACATGCAATGGGCAATTCACCTTCAAAAGGAGAAAACTGAGCCTAGAGATTTGCCATGGTCAATCTATGTGGTGAGCATACAAATGGAAGGCAATCTCTACTTGATGCGCCACTTCAATAATAAAGTGCCTATTGGCTTATGTGTTTTAGATATGACAAAAAACGTTGGAGGCAATTTGAAGTGGAGTGAGGAGACATTTAACAATGCTTTGGATGGGATCTTGGCTATTGCTGGAGGGTCAACAGATCCTGGATTTGTCTTTCTTGCATTTGTGGATTTCACTAACTTCACAAAATTGCAATGTGCCTTTCACGCCATGGGAGATAATCTGAGCTACCATTGTTGTGGTGCATTGCATCACTTTCCATCGGCTCCTTGAAAAGGAGTGTAACATTTAATGGCCTAAAATCTTTTGTGTAGCGGAATTTAGCATGAACATAGTGGGCATTTCATTAGAGTTGATTCCTAATGAGATTTACAAGAGTGCTTGGGTGGAGAGAGCAACAAAAAGCATAACACCTAGTTAGATAGCATCGACAATACTTTCAAAAGAGAGAGCAATTATGCTATTGACAACAGTTGAGGACCGGATTTGCATGGAGCCGGTCCCCCCTCCAAAAGGCTTTGTATTATGGTTTCTCCCATCAAGAGAGACATTGTACAATACAATTCTTTGTGTTCCTTCAAGACTAGCTAGTGCAATGAAGATGGAAGCTTCATACACCAAGCAAAACACTTAATCAAACACAACTTGAATTATCCCCGTTCTCAGACCCAAGACCTCACACACCTTCGAAGATGGTGAGAGCTAGCAGGGTATGAGAGTAGATTGAGAGGAAAAAGAAGTATCTTACGAGAAAGAAGTACATCTCCTCACATAATCACTCATATTAGCATAGCTTAGCTTAGTAATTAGCTTGGTAGAGAAGATGAGCATGCATTGAAGCTTGGCTCTTGGTTGGATTTGCATCCACATGCCAAGAGAGTGTTGATGTAGGCTTCTATCTCACAAGCTTGGAGTAGGTGATGAGCTCTCCATTAAAGCTTGGGAGGAGATAGAGTATTTTCCCTTCACACATGGTCAAGTGTGAGAGTGTGTGTGTCAATGCCAAGCAAAAATCAGCCCCCCCCCTCTCTTGGGCGAGCCCTAGCTGCTAAATAAGTCTGGCTTTTGCCTCATTGGACCTCCCCAGGTCAAGCCAATAGGGATTAAGCAGCATAAGTGATAGCCTTCTGACATGTGTCCCCCTTTCCCCTTTTGTGAGAGCTTTAGGTAATTAAATAATTAAACTAAACTCTCATTGGACCCCTTTGCCTCCTGGCCAATAGGAATCAGGCAAGCCATGGGGCTCCTGAATGCTCATTGGACCCCTTGGGAGACTGCCCAATAGTCTTCTAGGACACTTAATTCTTATTGGTTTCTTTTATTAAATGTTTTTAAATTAATTAAACTAGATTTACTCTAGCTTAATTCTCATTGGTCCACTTCAAGGGTCTTCCAATAGGAATTGGGCACACCTTGTGGGCATCTGGCCTAGGGAGCTGACATGTGTCCCTCATTCCCTTTGTGTAAAGGGAGCCTGTGTGTGTGTGTGTGGCTTTCTCTCTCATCCCCTAGCTTTGGGGCTCGCCCCCTCCCATGTAGGGATATGCAAAGACTTTTAGGGCACACACTAAGGATCCAATTTTCCCTAGGGTTGACCTTTGGACACAACCTTTGAATTTTGGAACCTTAGCATTTTGGAAGTCTTAATGGGCTGAACCTTAGGGTCTTTTTGGCCCATTGTTTCACATGGCTCTTTTGCAGATGGCCCCCCCTTTGGATCCCTATTTTCCCTCCTTTGGATCCCTACTGTGGCCGGTCTGCTAACTTAACCAATATTCTAGCTTTTTCTCCCTTGGCACTTCCCCACATTAAATGATCAGTTTAATATGAGAAAATCATTTAGGAGAATTAGATATTGATTATTATGACATTACCTCTCTCTTGAAATCATAGTCGTCCTCGACTATGGTGTAGAGAAGATAAAGCATATGCATGAGTCCTTTTCTTAGCGGGTAGAGGATCCCTATGTTACCCTACGACATCATTCCATAATGGATGACTAGTCCATTTGGCGCTTGAGAGCCTGAGGCTGCCGCAAGCATGTCTGCACATTAGTCCTATCAGTCTTCCATAGTAGAGTGACAAGCTCTACTTGGTGTTTGGGAGACGTCGTCTCCGCAAACTTGATCTAAGCATGCATACTACTTCATTTTTGTGCACAAATAAAGAAAAAGGGAGTCTTATAAGACAAAATTTTTTGTTCATTTTTAACATTTTGTACATTTGCTTACTCTTGGGAAGCATTGTAAGCATTGACAAGGTTTAGGTTATCCTTTAATTGTATGCCTTGCATCCATCTAGCATCTTCAAAAGGATAATTCTTAAACTTAATAAGATATCGTCTGATAGTCTTACCGCCTCTTAATACCTTGTCTTCATGTCGGAGAATGGACTCGGGCTGCAGCACCTCCTCGTGGTCCTCGATCTCCGGTGGGTCTTCAATAGTTGGTTCTTGAGGTGGCTCTCCTTTGTAAGGCTTTAAGAGGCTCACATGAAAAGCATTGTGTATGAGCCAATGATTGGGCAACTTAAGTTGATAGGCCATCTCATTGATTGGCCTAAGAATCTGGAAGGGACCATAGTACCTTTTTGCTAGTTTAGCATAGTACTTTTGGTGGCCCGTAGGATTCTTGCCCGTAGTGTGCCTTAATCGAGCCTTGGGAAACTTTAACAAGACCCAATCGTTTTCTTTAAAGGCTTGGGCTCTTCTGTGCTTGTCAGCAGCAGCCTTTTGCCTTTGCTGTGAGATAGAGATAGCATCCTTAATCTTTTGGAAAGATTCTTGTAGGTCTCGGCTATACTCATCTGCAGCGAAGATCTTCCCATGTACCTTAAGTAGCAAGGGACTTTTTGATCTTCCCTCAATTACCTCGAAAGGTGCTTTTCCTGTAGAAGTATGTACAGTGTTATTGTAAGCATACTCTACTAAGGGTAAGTACTTCTCCCATTGGGATCTTTGATCTACTTCCGTTACATAGGCTTTTAGTAGATCGAGAATAGTTAGGTTATCTATTTCACTTTGGCCATCAGTTTGTGGATGATAGGCCGAAGAGAAGTTTAGCCTTGTTCCTAAATTCTCAAAGAGACCCTTCCAGAAATTACTGGTCATTCTAGGATCTCTATCCGACACTATGGACATTGGCAAGCCATGGTACTTGAAAATTTGTGAAATGAAGAGGGTTGCCATTTGATGGGCTTTGATAGTCTTTTTGACAGGTATAAAATGAGCTTGTTTACTGAACCTGTCTACTATCGTCCATATTGCCGTATTCCCATGGATAGACTTAGGCAATCCAAAGATAAAATCCATGGATATGCTCTCCCACGGTGAATTAGGGATTGGCAAGGGTTGAAGCAATCCAAGTTGCTTCCCTCTATCAAATTTTGTCTTTTGACATACCACACATTTGGAAACATACTCATGTATGTTCACTTTCATGGTAGGCCAATAGAAATATGTTTCAATTCCCTTTAGGGTAGACTGAATCCCTCTATGCCCCGCATATGGGGGAGCATGAGATTCATACATTACTTTCTCACGTAGTGAGTTAGTAACGCATAGTCTATTGCCATAGAGAAGATAACCATCTTGTAAAGTAAATGGTTCTTCTTTCTTCCCTAATGCAAGGGCTGAAATCACATCTCTAAAATCGGGATCAATAGCATACTCATCTATCATTAAAGATAGATCATTGTGAGTTGCTATGGAAACCGCATTCACTCTCGGTCGTCTTGAGAGTGCATCGGCTACTTGATTATGCTTGCCAGCAATGTGAGCAATATGAAAATGAAATTGCGAAAGGAAATTTGCCCACCTCATTTGTTTGTCGGAGAGCTTGGTCTGCGTCATGAAGTACTTAAGACTTTGGTGATCCGTTCGCAGAATGAAAGGAGTCCCCAATAAATAGTGCTTCCATGAGTCTAAGGCATGTAGAACTGCAAGGAGTTCTTTTTCGTATATGCCTAGAGCTTGCTCAACAGGGTCGAGCCTTCGACTCTCATAGCCTATGGCGTGCCCTTCTTGGAGCAGAACAGCCCCAAGGCAATCACCACAAGCATCACATTGGACCTCAAATGGTTTTGAGAGATCCGGTAGTGTAAGCACAGGTTGAGAGATAAGCTTTTCTTTAAGCTTTTCGAAAGCATTGTTCTCCTTAGCAGACCACGTATACCTAACATTTTTCTTTGTTAGGTCATGTAATGGTCCCGCAATTTGTGAGAACTTTTCTATGAAGCGTCTATAGTATGCACACATACCTATAAAGCTTCTTAGTTCATGAAGATTCCTTGGTTTAGGCCATCCTTTTATTACCTCTAACTTGGATGGATCCATTTGGATTCCATCTTGAGAGATAATGTGACCTAAATATTGAATCTCTTGCAAGAAAAATTCACTTTTCTTTCGATTAACATAAAGTTTATTCTCTCTTAAAACTTGAAATATTACCTGGAGGTGTTGCTTGTGTTCCTCTAATGAATTAGAGTAGATGATAATATCATCAAAGAACACTCCAGTGAAGGTTCGATGAGGTCTGAACAGCTTCTCCATCAAGCGGTTAAATGTGGCTGGTGCATTAGTCAAGCCAAAAGGCATGACAATGTATTCGTAAAGACCAAATGTAGTACGAAATGCGGTCTTTACAATGTCTTGATCAACTATCCTTATTTGATGATAGCCACTTTTTAGGTCAATCCTACTGAAGTAGGTCGATCCTTGTAGCTTATCAAATAGGTCTTCTACCCGTGGAACGGGAAACCTATTCTTGATAGTGATCCTATTTAGTGCTCTATAGTCGACACACATACGATATGTGCCGTCTTTCTTTTGCACTAATAGCACAGGTGAGCAAAATGGAGATGAGCTAGGCCTAACCATGCCCTTCTCAATTAACTCATGCACTTGCCGCATAATCTCCTCTTGTTGAGCTTGAGAAACTCTATAAGGAGGTTTGTTAGGCGGTGAACTTCCTGGAAGAAGTTCAATTGCATGGTCGTCATTACCTCGTTTAGGAGGTAGCTCACAAGGGATGTCGTCAATAAAGACATCTTGAAACCCCTTGAGAAAATTGGATAACTCTAATTCCTTTTGGTTGCTTTTATTTTCTTTTGCTAAAGCATTAGGTTCATTTTGAGAATCTTTAACAAAAATCATGTACACGGAAATAGAGCTCTTTATTGACTTGTTGAAAGCTGGTGTATGTACAATGGGGATGGTGTTACCCATCTCCCTAGCATCTATATACATGTCCTTTTCCCTGAACTTAAAGGAGATTCTCCTTTCAGGAAATTTAACATGGGCAGCCAGACGGTCAAACCATGGTGCCCCTAGGATTACATCCTCATGCTTGAGAGGAGAGATAAAGAAGTCCTCTTTGTCCACATAGCCTTGGACATGAAGCCTCAATTTCCCGATTAAGGGAGTGACTGAAGCTTCTTGCCCCTTGAAGGCACTGTCTGCGGGTAGGATATCTCCCATCTCGTAGGATTGTATGCCTAGCTTGGTGGCTAACTCCATAGATATAAAATTGTGAGTAGAACCAGGGTCAAAGAGAATAAAAGCATCATGTTCTCTTACCTTTCCCCAAGCATGGCATAGAGGAGATCCTTTGTGGTGAGTTTGGTGAATCTCCTCCTCTTGGATTTCAACCAAAGAAGCTCTAGGAGGATCTTGGCGGTTGTTCTTTTGGGGACAAGCGCGGTACGCATGCCCTTGTTCGCCGCACTTGAAACACCGGTTATCTTTACGATAACGCTCAAGCTCTTCAGGAGAGAGTTTATTCTTTCCTTTGTAAACTCCCTTCTCTTTAGCTTTGTTGGAATTGCCCTTAGGAGACTTTTGGACATTGTCCTTCCCCTTAGGCTCATTGGAACCCTTGTTTTCCGGGGGCTTATTATTTCTTTTACCCCCCGTTTGGAAATTGATTCGCGAGGCCACCATAGTATGGTGTATTACCGCCGATATGGTACGTGGCCTTTGGGAGTTGACATACTCCGCCATTTCTTCGGTTAAGCCCGCACAAAATTGTTGCTTTTGCTCTCCAAAATCCAACTTTTTGAAGACAGTGGCTTTGAGTTGTAGGTCCCAAAACTTGTTACATATTTGTGGATGGATTCATTGGGAGAGAGCTTTAAGCTTCGCCATTCGGTGAGTACTTTGTCTTTGGCATCGGTGGCCAAAAACTGCTTCATAATGGAAGCTCTTAAAGCCTTCCATGTTCGTGGAGCTTCACCGTTGGCTCGTAGGCTAGACCACCATTGTCTGGCGGACTTTTGAAAGTGCATAGCTACATGGCGTAGCTTAGAGGACTCCGTGAAGCCCTCATCTCCAAACGCCGCATCGAATTGCTGGATAAAGGCCAAAACCTTGTCTGTAGCACCGAAGGTGCCATCATAGGTAAGGAAAGAGATGCTCTTCCCTCCCTCTTTGAATTTCTTCAGCTTGGACGACCTCTTCCATGCGGCATAGGATTTTCTATGGCCTCTTCTTTTTGATGGTTCAAAAGTTGCACCATCACTTTCTTCAGAAGATGAAGAATTTGAAGAAGGTGGAGAAGAGGGTGACCTCTTTCTCGCCTTTTTCTTGTCTTGATCTTTGTCGTCTTCACCATAGCTTTCATAAGAGGAAGAGGATGAAGAAGATGGAGAAGAGGGTGTCCTCTTTCTCGCCTTTTTCTTCTCTTGCTTTTTATCATCCCTCTTTGAATTATTGCGTGGAGAAGAGTGTGATGGTCTTCTCCGCTTTGGTGGTGATGGAGAGCGTTTAGCCCGCCGTCTTCGTGGAGCCATCTCCGCCGAGGTGGCGGGAGACTCGCTTCTTTCTCGTTCCTTCGGTGGAGGCTCTTGAGTTCTCCTTTGGGAAGGAGATGCATCATCAAGAAGTAAGTTCTTGAGCCCTTCATATGGATTCTCTTCTTCTTCCCGAATCGGAGAGAGACCTCTTTTGGTAGTCTCACAAGGAGGCTTCCTAGGTGTTCTCTCGTCATGGTGATGAGCTTGGAGAATCCCGTGAGCACGGAGCTGCCGTTGCACTTCACTTTGGAGAGATGGATTGCCCATGGATTGTTGAAGCCTAGAAACAAGATAATTAACAAGCATTGAAGCATCATTAGTAGCTTGCTCATGAGCAAAATCAAAGTTATCAACATTAATTTCACTCTCTTTAATATTGTCAGCCATTCTAACAACTTTTAGGTGTAAACTTTTTAGGTGTACTTTGGCACTTCAAGCCCTAGTTGCTACTCCTCTTTACCCCTTTAGAAAAAGCACTCAAGCTACTGTACCCGCGGCTCGAATACCATTAATTGCAAGGAATAGAAGAGAGGGTCTTTCGACACCAAAATAGCACCTGCTCCTGTCAAGCTTCTAATAGCTCAATAGTGGTTAAGCCGTAGGCAAGCCCCGTAGGACTCCACTATTAAGACCATAGCTCTCGACGGTGATGCCCCGTTAACTGCACAAAGGCAGGCGCACTGCAAGGCTGAAAAATCCCTATTCTACTTACTCACAGGCAATTAATAATACCAACCATTTGTAGCTAGCTTGAGGATCTCCCTTCTTGAGCAAGAAAAGAGAAACCTTGAGCTCTGATACCAATGTAACATTTAATGGCCTAAAATCTTTTGTGTAGCGGAATTTAGCATGAACATAGTGGGCATTTCATTAGAGTTGATTCCTAATGAGATTTACAAGAGTGCTTGGGTGGAGAGAGCAACAAAAAGCATAACACCTAGTTAGATAGCATCGACAATACTTTCAAAAGAGAGAGCAATTAAGCTATTGACAACAGTTGAGGACTGGATTTGCATGGAGCCGGTCCCCCCTCCAAAAGGCTTTGTATTATGGTTTCTCCCATCAAGAGAGACATTGTACAATACAATTCTTTGTGTTCCTTCAAGACTAGCTAGTGCAATGAAGATGGAAGCTTCATACACCAAGCAAAACACTTAATCAAACACAACTTGAATTATCCCCGTTCTCAGACCCAAGACCTCACACACCTTCGAAGATGGTGAGAGCTAGCAGGGTATGAGAGTAGATTGAGAGGAAAAAGAAGTATCTTACGAGAAAGAAGTACATCTCCTCACATAATCACTCATATTAGCATAGCTTAGCTTAGTAATTAGCTTGGTAGAGAAGATGAGCATGCATTGAAGCTTGGCTCTTGGTTGGATTTGCATCCACATGCCAAGAGAGTGTTGATGTAGGCTTCTATCTCACAAGCTTGGAGTAGGTGATGAGCTCTCCATTAAAGCTTGGGAGGAGATAGAGTATTTTCCCTTCACACATGGTCAAGTGTGAGAGTGTGTGTGTCAATGCCAAGCAAAAATCAGCCCCCCCCCTCTCTTGGGCGAGCCCTAGCTGCTAAATAAGTCTGGCTTTTGCCTCATTGGACCTCCCCAGGTCAAGCCAATAGGGATTAAGCAGCATAAGTGATAGCCTTCTGACATGTGTCCCCCTTTCCCCTTTTGTGAGAGCTTTAGGTAATTAAATAATTAAACTAAACTCTCATTGGACCCCTTTGCCTCCTGGCCAATAGGAATCAGGCAAGCCATGGGGCTCCTGAATGCTCATTGGACCCCTTGGGAGACTGCCCAATAGTCTTCTAGGACACTTAATTCTTATTGGTTTCTTTTATTAAATGTTTTTAAATTAATTAAACTAGATTTACTCTAGCTTAATTCTCATTGGTCCACTTCAAGGGTCTTCCAATAGGAATTGGGCACACCTTGTGGGCATCTGGCCTAGGGAACTGACATGTGTCCCTCATTCCCTTTGTGTAAAGGGAGCCTGTGTGTGTGTGTGTGGCTTTCTCTCTCATCCCCTAGCTTTGGGGCTCGCCCCCTCCCATGTAGGGATATGCAAAGACTTTTAGGGCACACACTAAGCATCCAATTTTCCCTAGGGTTGACCTTTGGACACAACCTTTGAATTTTGGAACCTTAGCATTTTGGAAGTCTTAATGGGCTGAACCTTAGGGTCTTTTTGGCCCATTGTTTCACATGGCTCTTTTGCAGATGGCCCCCCCTTTGGATCCCTATTTTCCCTCCTTTGGATCCCTACTGTGGCCGGTCTGCTAACTTAACCAATATTCTAGCTTTTTCTCCCTTGGCACTTCCCCACATTAAATGATCAGTTTAATATGAGAAAATCATTTAGGAGAATTAGATATTGATTATTATGACAAGGAGCAATTCAATTCCTAACAGTTATTGCCTTCTTGGGACAAGGCAATGCATTTGAAGACTTGAGAAGAAGATCAGAGGAACATCCCATGCCAATTGATTGTTCTCTTCTTCAAGTAGCAGATAACGATATGTCAGATTTGCAATATTTGGAGGCCAAAAAAAGAGCTTTGGTCAAGCACTACATTCGTACATATTGTTTTGAAGACCGCAAGCTTTTTGATGTTTTTGGTGATGGCTCCTTGGTTGCACAAGAAGGAATACAATAGAAAAAAGAAGTTATCTGCTTAATTGATAGTGTGGAGGAGGCAAAAAGCATGGAGACCATGCTGCTAGACTTTGTTAAGTCTCATGAAGATATAGAAAAATGGGCTGGACTTCAACAATCCACTTCGCAATCAGGCGACATTGTGCCTGTTACAGAGGAGTGCTCTCCACAAAGAGAAGAAGAACAACAACAACACCATCCTCTGTCAATGGAGGACTTTTTGGAAATGGAGACACGTATGTTTTGAGTTTCTTGTGCATGTTAGTGTTTCTTGTTACTGATTTGATACTCTTAATGTTAGATTTTGCTTTATATAGTATTGATTGAGCTTGTATTTTTTATCTCAAGCATTCAAGGTTTGAATGTAATAGTAAATTACTTGAGTTTTTGAATGGTGGATCTGTAGACTAAAACTATAACATTTAATACTCACAAAGACTTAATTACTTAAGAGCTTGAACTCAATAAGTTTTGGACCTTTTATCAATACCCCCTTGATATGATACATTAGATCGTAGCATGGTTAAATGGTGATGCTTCATAAATTGAACCTAGCTTAGACAGGTGCTGGAGCCTAAATTTAAACTAACCTTGCTAGAAGGGAGCTTATGTTTGGACTTTGAGAACTAGCATAAGTAATCAATTAGAGCATAGATTAGACATGTGGTGGTGGTCGGCCTTAGAGACCAAAATCTTAATGAGCTTGGAAAGGTATTTAAGTACTGCAATTTACTTAGTTTTAGTACTCATTAAATGCATAGCTTGACAAAAGGTGGACCTTACATGGATCCTAATTTCAAGTGGTGTGGTAGACCTTCAAAACAAGCTCATATAGCTTGGACATGTGGTAGACCTTGCATGAAGACTAGTTTAGACAAGTGTGGTACACCTTGTAACCAACACCCATTTGATATATTAGCTTGGACAAGTGGTGGACCTTGCTTTTATGTTTCAATGGAGCATATTTTGGACAGGTGGTAGACCTTGTTTCTCTCCATGCTTCAATGGAGAGAAACTTTATCTTGGACAAGTGGTGGACCTTGTTTTTATGTTTTAAAGGAGCATATTTCGGACAAGTGGTAGACATAGTTTCTCTCCATGGTTCAATGGAACCCACCTTAGACAAGTGAAGTACCTTGAAACCAAACCCCCATAATACAACCTACTAAATAGGTTGGAAAATTGGTGGGATATGAAACCATCCATGATAGAGCATAGTATAGGTGAAAACGTAGTGGTCCTTATATCAATTACCCATGCAGAGCTTGGACAAGTGGTGGACCTTGATTCTCTCTATGTTTCAATGGATCCTATCTTGGACTAGAGATATATCTTACTTAGTTCCATGCTTCAATGGATTGTAGCTTGGATAAGGAGTGGAACTTCAAACAAAACTCCACAGCATAGCATATATTAACAATTCATGGGTTTTATAGAGATTGTCTTGCCTATTTTGGAGAGTTGGTACACCTTTATTCTCCATTCTTCAATGGATCTGAGGTTGGACAAGCGGAGCTGGAGAAGTGGTCAACCTTAAAATGAAACCTCCCATGCTACAACCCATCATAGATCGTATATGTAGTGGACCTTGAAACTCTTTTATGTCCCTAGCTTAGAGAAGCATTGCACTCTTGATTATCTCCATACATGAAGGCAAGGTTGGACAAGTGGTGGACCTTCAAACCAGAATCTCTATGCAATAATAAGCAAGTGGTGGAGCTTGTTTTCTCCATGTTCCAATGGAGCCTAGCTTAGACAAACAATGGAGCTTGCTTCTCTCCATGTTTCAATGGATCCTAGCTTAGAAAAGTGGTGGAGCTTTGCTTCTCTCCATGTTCCAATGGACCATAGCTTAGACAAGTGGTAGACCTTGAAAAACACCCCCCGTATACAACATATTATGGGGTTTTCATGTTTCAATGGCTCCTAGCTTGGACAAATGGTAGAGCTTGCTTCTCTTTATGTTTCAATGGATCCAATCTTAGCCAAGGGGTGGACCTTGAAACAAGAATCCCCCCCCCCCCCCCCATGTACAACGTATTATGGGTTTTGAAAGCACTGGGAGAAAATAATAGCTTTGATAAGTGGTGGACCTTGCTTCTCTCCATGCTTCAATGGAGCCGAGGTTGGACACATGTTGGAGAGAAGATGGTTGCCCATGAAATAAGACCATGCATGCTATAATCAATCATATGTTGTACACATGGTGGACCTTGCAATTGTTTTATATGCCTAACTTGGACAAGTGGAGGACCCTTGATTACCTCCAGATATCAACAACAAGCCAAGTTTGGACAAGTGTAGTACCACCAAACCAGAATCTATATGCTACAATAGAGTATAGGTAGGACACGCGATGAACCTTGATATCAAACCATCCATGCTACTAGGGATGATAGGTTTCACATGTGGTGGAACCTTGTATCAATGTTCTATGTGTAGTTTTTGACTAGTGATAGACCTTGAAACTAATCCCTCTAGGCTACAAGAAAAAAGAGATGGATGAGGAGGCTAGACTACTTTTGTTGCATCAATGCATCCCATGTTACCACATATACTATAGGGTTCTTGGATAAGTGTTGGATCTTGTGTCAATGCTCCATGTCTAGCTTGGACAAGTGGTGGACCTTGGTTCTCTCTATGCTTCAAATGGGCAATAGATTGGAGACACAGTGGCCTTTTTTTTCCAATGATTTTATTTTTTGGAAACCTTGGAGGCACCATGTAAGAGGCACTCTAAGTCTTCCATACAATGGACCTATTGGACTATAAAATAATGATATCTTTCTTTGATATTGTTATTATTTTATGCATAATATTTTCTTCTTTTTGCAGACACAAAGGAGTTAAGTGATATAAAAACTAGATGTATTTCACACTATGATTGGCATGAAGATCCTTTTGGGACACCAACTTTTCCTATTCCCAAAGATGTAATTTTCCATATTAACGGTGTGGATTTTGAAGTGCGACTTTCATGTATTGAAGGAGCTGGTTATGGGCTATTTGTGCATACTACCCTGGAAAGTGGTTTGACTATTCTAAACTATGGAGGGCATAAGTATAGATTTCAAGACTGGAAAAAGATATGCAAAATATTTCCAAGAGCTTATAAATATTCTCTTCTAGAGGATCCAAACATAGAAGAAGAGGAAGATCAATCATACATTATTGGTTGTGTAGAAGAAGGAAACGTGTCGGGCTATATAAATAGTTCTCACAGTACAAATGTCTGTCCCAACGTACGCTATACATTTGATCCAAATTTGCCACCTTGGCATAAATGCACCTCTTCACACATCAAGTCAGAAGAATATGGCCATGTATGCATTGAGACTATTTGTCAAGTTGAAGCAGGAGAAGAGTTGTTTGCTGACTATAACTTTACTTGACATTGTAAAGTATTGTACATGGATGGAAATCTCAAGTACATGCATCATTTTCATTTTTCATGGATGAAATCTCAGGTAAATATAACATTTGATTATTGTTTAGTTTATGCTCAACGAGAATCTAGAGTGCTCTTATGCTTTGTGTGTTGTCTAACATATTTGACTACCTTGGCCATAGAATCTTGATTCTACTCTAGATTTGTGATAAATCTTACCAAAATTTAATCAATGTCTAGGTTGGACAAGTGGTGGGGCTTCAAAAATTACTGTCTTAAACAAGTGGAGTTATCTTACTTGAATAAGTGGTGGCCTTTGAATCCAAATCTAAGCCAAATCTCTAATTATTTTCTTGTAGTCTAGGTTGGACATTTGGTGGACCTTGTATCCATGTTTCCTCAACAAGGGTGGCTTTTAGTTTTCACTTTAAGTACTCATCTTTAATAAAGTGTAGGATGGAAAATTTTGAGTTAGTAGATTGTATTTTAGACAAGTGGTGTTTGGTGTACGAATGCTGAAAATGGTTGCAAGGATTCTAACAACGACTTTACCTTAAATAAATTTCTTACTAGGAGTTCTACATATAAATATGGTGAATAAAATTCTAGTGGTTTTGAGATACCATTTGTGTGTGTGTTTTCTTAGATTCACAAACTGGGATGGATAATGCTCCTATGGTTCAGTCAACAACTATAGAATCCATAGATTCTATGGTTTCTAAAGTGCCCAAGATGGATGATATTTCTATACTAGAGTCTAGTGTTGTGCAACTTGAGCAAGCTTCCAATAATGAGAACCAAGAAATCGATGCTTCAAAAATGCAACATACATCAAAAGAGACTGAAAAGTCCACTCACGAGCTATTGCCAATTGGTACTACGTCATGTAGCGTAGATGTTGAGAAATACATGCTTACAATTATATTGGATTTAAATGGTCTATTGTTGAAACGTTCCCCTCAACCATCCTCACACCACAACTCAGTGCAAATGGATTCAAAAAGATATATTATACTCAGGCCAGGTTGCATCCAATTCTTGAAGACTATTTTACAAAGGTTTAATGTTGCAATTTGGTCGACAGCTACTAGGAATAATGTGTATCAAATCCTTGCAGCACTAAACAACTTAGCTAAGGATACATTGCCTTTCTTTGCAATTTGGTCGCAAGAAGTTTGCTACACCGCTCAAACTCAAAAATTGTTTAGACCCGACAATCCAAACGTTGAGGCAATGTTCAAGCCTCTAGCCAAAATTGCCATGGGGTTTGAATGTGATCCACAAAGAACAGTGCTTATTGATGACTCTCCTTACAAGGGATGTATTTCACCAGCAAACAATTGCATTTTTCCACCACAATTTGATGCTGAGAAGATGGTTGACAATATGCTCTTGGAGGAGCTACTGCCATACTTGATTCAGCTTGATGAGAGAAGGGATGTGCGTGATTTAATTGCTTCTAATCGTTATGGACAACCTATAGTGACAAATGATAGTGAATACAAACAAATCATGGAGTATTGGAAGCAGAAAAATGATGTTTGGTCAGCTAAGGTGTTCTTTACAAGAAGAATACCACCTGCAAAAGGTGACAGAGATGAAACTATCATTGAAGATGCAAGTGACACAAGCCACCGCAATGAAATGAGAAGAGCCCAAATACAAGAGATCTTGGCAAAGGAGCGTACACCCATTGAAAGCATGAAGGCGTCACAATTGACCACTTTAGCTAGGCAATTGGGTTGTAACACAAAAGGAGTTTTGAAGGCAACCACAGCAAAGGCTTATATAAATAAGGTGAAAGCTGAGAACAATCTTCTAAGGCTGGATAGAAAGCAACCCTAAGGTACTAGTGACATGTCATATATTCTTGATACACATGCTTGAACACTCATGTGCATGGTATCTAACAAATCTTTCTTTTTATTCCTTCTTGCAGGATCTTACAAAGGATACTACTAGATGGAGCTCAATCAATAGAGATTTTGATATTTTTGCTCAAAATAATGAAGCAGTCACCTACATTTTTTGTTTATCAATTTCTTGAGAGACTTTATTTTAGTTTATAATCATCAAATGAAATGAAAAGTATCCTTCTTATTAAGATTGTTGATCTTTTTCTTATTCAAACCTTTCAATTGTGATTTATAGTTTTGTTAGCATGAGATTGTGCTTTTTTAGTTTGAAAAAAATATCAAAGATCCAAGTCTTTTTGGCTTTACTTAAGTTATTAATTGTGAAAGATCCAAGTCTTTTTGCTTTACTTAAGTTATTGATTGCCTATGTAATAGTCCTTAAAACAATATCGGATGGCTTTCTTGCTCCCATGTCTCACATTGGTCTTTAGGTAAGACAAGTGGTGACCTTGAAAGTATGGTCTCATATCTCGATCAAGTGAAGAGACATGAAGCTTAAATATCACTACTATGTATCTAGTGTTAAACTCCATCGAGACAAAGACTAGATAGCCAAATTGCAGTCGAGTTTAAGTGAAAAATCCATTTGAGCTAAGGTAAAACTTATAGTGCCTCATTTTTCAGGATTCTACCCCATCAAGGAAGTTATAATCTAGCACAAACCAATTAAGACTCTTTTGGAGCCTAGATAGGACAATTCGTGGAACTTATGAAACTTATTATTGAGTTAGAGTCTAGTTTAGATAAGCAAAAGATCTTCAAACCAGCACTTGACTTTCTTACTATTCAATATTCAAAGTCCCTTGAGGCTAACAAATTACATACCCACTTGTAACCTAACTAATGAGTAATTATATAGATCTAAGCAAGTATATATAATGAGTCTTCAAACTAATAATCCAAGGGAAGAGAGTAGCAAGGTCCACTACTTGTCCAAGCTCAGCTCTAGACAACATAGAAAGATGCTAGTTCTACTAATTGTCTAATTATAGGCATGGAGAAATGATAGAAGGTTGACCACTTGTCCAACCTATCATCTCTAGTAAGATGGGAGGTTTGGCCTTAAGATTCACCATGTAACCAACCTATACATCATTGTATTATGAAGAGTAAAGAAGCAAAGCTCCACCACTTGTCCAAGCTAGTTCTAAAATCCACATGGAGATAAGCAAGCTCCACCATTTGTCGAATCTCTCTTCCATTAAAACATGAAAAAACTCATCTATGTTGTACAGGGGGACTTTTTTCCAAGGTCCACCACTTGTCCAAGCTAGGATCCCTAGTAGCACGAGTGGTTTGGTCTCAAGATACACCACTTGTACACTCTATGTCATTATATTAAGAAGAACTATGTATTAAGGTCCACCACTTGTCCAACCTATAAGGTTATATCTTAAATGGTATCCTTTCTCACCACTTGAAATGCCCATGATATGTTTTACACGGGGGTTTCATTCCAAGGTCCACCACTTGTCCAAGCTAACTCTATTCAAACATAGAGAGAAGCAAAGGTCCACCACTTGTCCAAGCTAACTCTATTCAAACATAGAGAGAAGCAAAGGTTCACCACTTGTCAAAGCTAGGCTCCGTTGAAGTATGGAGAGAAGTAACCTCCATCATTTTTCCAAGATAGGTGCCATTCAAACATGGAAAGAATCAAGATCTACCATGTCTCCGAGATTCTAGGCTCCATTGAAACACCCTAAAACCATGATATTTTGTACATGGGGTGTTTACATTCAAGGTCTACCACTTCTCTAACGTATTATACCTAGTAGCATGAGTGATTTGGTCTTAAGATTCACCACTTATCCACTCTATGTCATTATATTAAGAATAACTGGGTGTTAAGGTCCACCACTTGTCCAACCTATAAGGGTATATCTTAAATGGTATCCTTCACCACTTGTCAAGGTCCATCACCACTTTTCCAACCTATAAGGTTATATCTTGAATGATATTTTTCCTCATCACTTGTAATGTCCATGCTATGTTTTACAAAGGGGTTTTGTTCCAAGACCCACCACTTGTCCAAGCTAACTCCATTAAAACATAGAGAGAAGCAAAGGTCCACCACTTGTCCAAGATAGGCTCCATTGAAACATGGAGAGAAGGATGATCCACCATTTCTCCAAGATAGGTTCCATTGAAACATTGAGAGAAGAAATCTCCACCATGTCTCCAAGCTAGGCTCCATTGAAATACCCTAAACCCATAATTTTGTACATGAGGGGTTTACATTCAAGGTCCACCACTTGTCCAACCTATTGTCCCTAGTAGCAAGAGTGGTTTGGTCTCAAGATTCACCACTTGTACACTCTATGTCATTATATTAAGAAGAAATATGTGTTAAAGTCCACCACTTGTCCAGCCTATAAGGTTATATTTTAAATAGTATCCTTTCTCACCACTTGAAATGCCCATGATATGTTTTACATGGGGGTTTCATTCCAAGGTCCACCACTTGTCCAAGCTAACTCTATTAAAACATATAGAGAAAGAAAGGTTCACCACTTGTCCAAGCTAGGCTCATTGAAACATGGAGAGAAGGAACCTCCACTGTTTCTCCTAGATAGGCTCCATTGAAACATGGAGAGAAATAAGCTCCACCATGTCTCCAAGTTGCTAGGCTCCATTGAAATACCCAATACCCATAATTTTTTTTACATGGGGGGTTTACATTCAAGGTTCACCACTTGTCCAACCTATTATCCCTAGTAGGTTTGGTCTCATGATTCACCACTTGTCCACTCTATGTCATTATATTAAGAGGAATTAGGTGTTAAGGTCCACCACTTGTCCAACCTATAATGTTATAGCTTGAATGGTATTTTTTCTCACCACTTGTAATGCCCATGACATGATTTACATGGGGGTTTTGTTCCAAGGTACACCACTTGTCCAAGATAAATCTATTGAAACATAGAGAGAAACAAAGGTCCACCACTTTTCCAAGCTAGGCTGCATTGAAACATGGACCTTAATACCAAATTATTTCTAGTAGCATGAGTGATATTTTGTACATGGGGCGTTTACATTCAAGGTCCACCACTTGTCCAACCTATTTCCCTAGTAGGTTTGGTCCCAATTTCACCACTTATCCACTCTATGTCATTATATTAAGAATAATTGGGTGTTAAGGTCCACCACTTGTCCAACCTATAAGGTTATATATTGAATGGTATTTTTTCTCACCACTTGTAATGCCCATGATATGTTTTACATGGGGTTTTTGTTCCAAGGTCCACCACTTTTCCAAGATAACTCTATTCAAACACAGAGAGAAACAAAGGTCCACCACTTGTCCAAGCTAGGCTCCATTGAAACATGGAGAGAATGATGCTGCACCATTTATCCAAGATAGGCTGCATTGAAACATGGAGAGAAGAAAGCTTTACCATGTTTCCAAGCTAGGCTCCATTGAAACACTCTAGGGGGTTTTATTTCAAGGCCCACCACTTGTTTAACCTATTATCCCTAGTAGCATGAGTGGTTTGGTTTCAAGATTCACCACTTGTACACTCTATGTCATTATATTGTGTTAAGGTCCACCACTTGTCCAACCTATAAGGTTATATCTTAAATGGTATCCTTTCTCGCCACTTGAAATGCCCATGATATGTTTTACATGGGAGTTTCATTCCAAGATCCACCACTTGTCCAAGCTAACCATATTCAAACATAGAGAGAAACAAAGGTCCACGACTTGTCCAAGCTAAGCTCCATTGAAACATGGAGAGAAGGAACCTCCACCATTTCTCCTATATAGGCTCCATTAAAACATGGAGAGAAGTAAGTTCCACCATGTCTCCAAGATGCTAGGCTCCATTGAAATACGCAAAACCCATGATATTTTGTACATGGGTGATTTACATTCAAGGTCAACCATTTCTCCAACCTATTATCCCTAGTAGGTTTGGTCTCACAATTCACCACTTTTCCACTATATGTCATTATAATAAGAGGAATTGGGTGCTAAGGTCCACCACTTGTCTAGCCTATAAGGTTATACCTTGAATGGTATTTTTTCTCACCACTTGTAATGCCCATGACATGCTTTACATGGGGGTTTTGTTCCAAGGTTCACCACTTGTCCAAGCAAATTCTATTGAAACATAGAGAGAAACAAAGGTCCACCACTTTTCCAAGCTAGGCTCCATTGAAACATTGACCTTAATACCAAATTATTCCTAGTAGCATGAGTAATATTTTGTACATGGGGGGTTTGCATTCAAGGTCCACCACTTGTCCAACGTACTTTTCCTAGTAGGTTTGGTTGCAAGATTCACCACTTGTCCACTCTATGTCATTATATTAATAATAATTGGGTGTTAAGGTCCACCACTTTTCCAACCTATAAGGTTATATATTGAATGGTATTTTTTCTCACCACTTATAATGTCCATGATATGTTTTACATGGGGATTTTGTTCCAAGGTCCACCACTTGTCCAAGCTAAATCTGTTCAAACATAGAGAGAAACAAACGTGCACCACTTGTCCAAGGTAGGCTCCATTGAAACATGGAGAGAATGATGCTCCACCATTTATCCAAGATAGACTCCATTGAAACATGGAGAGAAGTAAGCTCCACCATGTTTCCAAGATGCTAGAGTCCATTGAAATACCCAAAACCCCTGATACTTTGTACATGGGGGGTTTACATTCAAGGTCCACCACTTGTCCAACCTATTATCCCTAGTAGCATGGGTGGCTTGGTCTCAGGATTCACCACTTGTCCACTCTATATCATTATATTAAGAAAAATTGGGTTTCCATATCTAAATGGATCTTTGCTTGGATAAGTGGTAGACCTTGAGACCTAAATACCCATTCTACACTAGAGCATTGGTTAAGCCTTATACACTTCAAGCATACCTTTAACAACAAGTAGTAGTTATTAGTTGACTTAAGTCTAGTTGAACTCCATGGTATTGAGACTAAGAGAGAGTGTAGCATAAAAAAGAGTCAGGATTTTAATTTGACTTTCTTTCTATTAATGAGTAGATCATAGATGGATTTTGGTATCTAATAAAACCTTAGGGTAGACAATGTAAACTCATGTCTATTGTTGTGTTTGCATTAAGTGTTCTTGTTCTTTAATTTCAGAACCATTACAGAAAAATGGATTGGCTATATGCTGGCATAAATTGAAGAAAACTATTGAATTACCCATCCAACCTCCTCCAAGACCTTGTCCAAGGAATGAATCACCTCCTTATCACCTACCACTTGCTTTCAAGGACATCAAAAGAGTACTTATCTTGGATCTAGAGGGGTTACTTCTCAAGACAGTTGAAATGAAACATGGAGATTCTATGCCATCTTGAGCTCAACACATGCGACTTGTGGAGGACAAAGATGAATTTTATCATGCGGTGCGACCAGACGCACAAAGTTTTTTGGATTTTTGTGCTGAATACTTTGAGCTATGGATATGGAGTTGCTATAACTTAACAAGGGTGCAACGTATCACACAAAAGTGTTTTCCTGAGCAGTATACCAAGTTCAAGGTGTTTATGAGTAACAAAAATTGCCAAAATCCAAATATCATGTTAGGATTTACAAGGGTTTATCACAAAAATCTGAGTGATATTTGGAAGATATTTGAGGATTTGGATGCAAACAATACCTTAATTTTTTATGACACTCCATATAGGGTGATGTGGAACATGCCAGGGACATATCTTATATTTCCAAAGATGTGGAGGCAAACTTCCGAGCAACTTCAAAACTTCTTGCAGAGAACCATAATTCCATGGTTGGTAGGATGGTTGTATGCAAGAGATAAGAGAGTCTATACATACAACACAATTGTAAATCAGTATAGTGATTCTGAGACAAATTATGTCCTTGGTGTGTACTTGTCAACACGAAAGCATTGAATAAATATCGCTATAAGATGCTTTTTTTATTCTAGTGTGTATCTTTCAACATTTGTATAATTTGATATAGTCTTTTTTTTTTTTTTAAAGGTGTGTCAATTTTATGAACACTTGAATGGAGTGCACCCTACTCTAAGGGGACTTCAATGTACTATTGCAGTGCATCCTATTGTAAGGGGACTCTGATGTATTGCTAGAGTGCACCCAAATTTTTGGGGACTCATTTTTTATTTGATTGGGGCCTATGTTGGGTCATATAGTAAACGAAATTCATTTTTTGTCAATTCATATCGAGGTTGCATTTATTTGGAACTATGAAAGATTTGATGTTTGATGTCAAAATAAAACTTGTAAGTGTGGATCAGAGAATTCATGGACTTTAAATATGTGAGAGGGATCTTTTTCTTGGGCACAAATGTTTGCTTCAAGAATTTTGTCATTACATACTTTATGTGAAAGAGTTTTAGAACCTAAAAGACTTTGAAAACAAAACTATGGAATCTAAGTGCATGTATTCTTGAATGGCTTGAAAGTTGATGTATACATGCATGTCGCCTTGATGAAGATTTAGATCTGACAAGATGGAAAGATATAATTCTTGGACGTTACCTTTGTCAATTTGGTAATAACATATTTAACTTTCTTTTAATATAGGTGGAAAATATATTATTATGTGCATTTGGAACCTAATTGCTTGACCTTCAAACCAAGATTCCTATGTTATTTTTTCATATACTTTTTTGTACTGAATTAAGATTGTGGATGCAAGGTCCACCACTTGTTCAAGCTAGATCTAAGAAAGTATATATACTGAGTCTTCAAACTAGTAAACCAAGGGAAGAGAGAAGCAGGGTCCATCACTTGTCCAAGCTCATCTCTAGACAACATAGAGAGATGTTATGTCTACTAATTGTCCAATATAGTCATGGAGAAATGATAGAAGGTTGATCCACTTGTCCAACCTATCATCTCTAGTAAAATGGGAGGTTTGGCCTTAAGATTCACCATGTAACCAACATATACTTCATTGTATTATGAAGAGTAGAAAAGAAAAGCTCCACCACTTGTCTAAGGTAGTTCCAAAATCAACATGGAGAGAAGAAAGCTTCACCATTTGTCCAAGATAGGTTCCATTAAAACATGGAAAACCTCATATATGTTGTACATGGAAGCTTTTTTCCAAGGTCCACCACTTGTCCAAGCTAGGATCCATTAAAACATGGATAGAAACAAGGCTCCACAACTCGTCCAACCTTTATAGCTGCGAAGTGTACCGGTTGTCTAAACTAGGCATGGGAAAATAATAGAAGGTCCACCACTTATCCAATATATTATCTCTAATAGCATGGGAGGTTTGGTCTCAAGATTTAGGAATTGGCTGATCTGTATTTCATTGTATTATGATGAATTTGGTTTTAAAGTCAACTACTTATCCAAGCTATAAGTTTATATCTTGAATGGTATTCCTTCCCATCACTTAGAAAACCAATGATATGTTGTACATGGGAGGGTTTGTTACAAGGTCCACCACTTGTCCAAGCTAGTTTCATTGAAACATGGATGAAGACAAGCTCCACCATTTGTTAAAGCTAGACTCCATTGAAATCTAGAAAATCCATTCTATGTTGTACATGGGGTTTTTGTTTTAAGGTCCAACACTTGTCCAAGCTAAGATCCATTGAAACATGGAGTAGAGAAACACTCCACCACTTGTCCAAGCTAGGCAACATTGATAGTAGTTGGTTTATTTTGAAGATCCACCACGTGTCTAAGCTAACTCTATTGAAACATAGAGAGAAGCAAAGGTCCACCAACTGTTCAAGCTAGGCTCCATTGAAACATGGACAGAAGCAAGCTCCACCATTTCTCCAAGATAGACTCCATTGAAACATGGAGAGAATCAAAGGTCCACCATTTCTCCAAGCCAAGATCTAGTTGTCCAACCTATAAGGTTATATCTTAAATGGTAATCTTTCTAATCACTTGGAATACCCATGATATGTTTTACATGGGGGTTTTGTTCCAAGATCACCACTTGTCCAAGCTAACTCTATTGAAACATAGAGAGAAGCAAAGGTCCACCACTTGTCCAAGCTAGTCTCCATTGAAACAAGGAGAGAAGCAAGCTCCATCATTTCTCCAAGATAGGCTAGCATGGATAAGTGCACCTTGAAACCAACCTTCCTATGAGGCAATAGAGCATATGCTACATATTTTATGTATGCCCCATGCCTCAAATTAAGAAGTTATAGATTAGAAGTGGACCTTGCTTAAATGTCACATGCAATAAATTAAGGAAAAATAGCCAAGTGGATTGTATTCCTCAATGGATCCTTGCTTTCACAAGTTGTGAACCTTGAGTCACTTTTACATTAATTTGGACAAGTGGTGGACCTAGAAACCAAGCTCTCCATGTTGAGATAAGTTGTAGGTAGGACAGTAGAACATAGACAACGATAATGGATGCAATATACTCCTCTCCTAATAATCCAATTGATTGAAACCATGATATTTTAGTTGTTTTCATTGTGTATTGTATGTGCATAAAGTGGAATGAGACCTTAAGAAAACTCAAATTTTTGACAAAATCTCTATATTTTATACATGATATATTGAAAGTTGTCCAACCTGGGAATTGGGATTTTCCCACTTTACCTAATATGGTCTTCTCAATGTAATGGCCTAGTTGAAAAGGTAAATGGAATGGTTTCTAAAATTATTACCAAGTAGGTAAACAATCATCCTGGAGACTGGGATAAGTATCTACTACCAGCTTTATGGGCCTACAGAACTTCATTTCGTACATCCTTGGGATTCACACCGTATCATCTAGTATTTGGTAAGGAAGCAATCTTGCCCATTGAAGTGCAGCTACAAAGTCTCAGAGTAATGGCAAGCCAGCTTCAACAACCCAACATGCATTTGAGAGATCACATCATCAACTTGGAAAGACTACAGCTGGACAGAGAAGAAGCAATAAATTATTATGCAGCACAAGCAGAGCATAGACGGCTTAGCTTTAACGAGCATCTCCGGAAAAAAAATTGAAGAAAGGAATGTTGGTGCTCCGCTACGACAATCGCTTCGACACGCGCAAGGATAAGAAACTCCTGCTCCGATGGGAAGGCCCTTTTATCATCAGGAAAAAGTATGCCAATGGAAGCTACCAGCTTATGGAGGCTGATGGAAAACTTCATAAAACCAGGGTAAATGGTTGGCGACTTAAACCTTATTTTCTTCGATTTGACCAGGCTCCACCAATTGACATTCCAGATGAGGACACACCATCAGCCACCACCTCCGACGATAATGATCAAACAGATGAGCTAGAGACATGAATGCCTCTACCCAAAAGGGGACGGCTAATGATGGGGGCTTTTCACAAGCCAAGCTCCCATACCCCTCTTCTCTCGTCCCCACCCCATGAAAACCCCCTCTTATGGAGGGAGTGATAAAAGGCATTGGAAAAAAGTAAGAAAAAATAAAGTATGACTATGTAAATATATAAGAAAGGTAAAATAGGCCACCTCATGCCTGCGGGGTAGCCCATCCCCACCTTGCCTCCTTTTTCTTCACTGTTGCCCCGCCGGGTGTCCCTTTTCCTCTCCTCCACTCAAAAGGTCAACCCCCTCTCTCTTCCCTTTGTCCTTTCTCCTTTCTCTCTCCCCTCAGGCTACCCCACCTCTCACCAATAATGCATTATAACTCACCAATAATGCACCCTAACTCACATGCAACTTACCCTATCTTCCAAAATAGTATACCCCACCCCCTCTTTCTCTCTCCTATCATATCCCATGACCCAAATATCCCCCTCTCTCTCTAAAGGGCACCATGTCTCTTGTCTTGTAGCTAAATAACCTCCCCCACACTCACACACACTCAGTTTCACTGAAAAAGGTGCCCACAGACCCATCCCCACCCGGTGGTTACCTGATTTTTCTTGTGTTCACACACATCTGCACACAGATTCACCTCTGAGCACACTCCCCTCTCTCCCCTCTTGTAATTACTTTATTCTCCATGTCACCTCTCACTTTTTTTTCATCAACCCATCTCTCTCTCTTAGTCTCTCTCATGAGACTGCTGTTCTGGCACATATACACACAGCCAGACAAGTGGGGCCCACAGTCACATGGCCTATGTAGATAATGATTTCTTCATTTCTAAATTCTAGAATTTCTCCCCCCCTCCTCCCCTATATAAAGAGGGGTCACCATCACACAAAAACACACAACATCACCAAAGAACACACTATGCACTGTGTGTGCCTAGTGCACACACACACACCCACACCATCACCATCACCACAATCACCATGCTTGTCTTGAGCATGACCTCTACACCCTTGGCTATGGAAGATGAAGGGCAACTAAATGAAGAATGATGGCCATAATCCTCGTGCGAGTCTTCGCCATCAACTCCCACCTATCCGCCATGTGCTCTACCACTCTCTCCCTTCTCATTCCCCTACCCTATGCTTCCCATTTCATCGCCTTATTCTCTAAATAAAGCTTGAGGTTTTGTGAGTATGTTTTCTTGCAATGTTTTGCCCATGTGAGGTGTGCGGAATCACCACCTAGTCTTGTGTTTTGGAGTGAGCTTGTGTATGTGTGAAGGGTGTGCAGATTGGCCATCCTTTTGTGGTGCCTAAGTACTAAGCCGCTATACCCCCCCCCTCTCTCTCTCTCTCTCTCTCTCTCTCTCTCTCTCTCTCTCTCACTTGATCTCATTCCCTTTCCTCTTCATCATTACTCCCAAGCATCCATCTCTCTTGGATGAAAACTTTATTATGGTGGTGTGTTGTTTGCGTCCTAGACACTGAAGCTAGGTGGTGCCCCCTGTTTGCTTTACCATGACAGGCTCAAGGCGCGCCATTCGGTCCCCGGTGTTTTAGAGGTCGTCGAGGTTCGGGGTTCGCTTTGCTCCCGTCAGTAGCCCTCCACCTGGACGTGCACAATGTTGAGACCATCCAAAGAAAAACAATCTCTCTCCCTCAAAGAGATGGGAGGATCTCTTTAGATTCTCCTTAATAAAACACCTCAATTTTTTTAATGCAACTTACTCTCTCTTTTTTAGTAGATAAATAGACCTCTCCTTTTACTCTCTCTCTTTCTCTCTTTTTGTACCAAGTGCCAAAGTGAATAGACTTTTGTTTCTTAGAACTTTTCAACGTGTTTTTTTTTAAATCATAGAGAGAGAGAGAGAGAGAGTCAGCACATGAATGTGTGGGAAACTGCCCACCCTCATGTTTTTTTTAAATAAAGAATTTCCTCAGCTCCTCGCATTGACGCATGGGGCTTGAGGAGGTCGAGGTGGGGGGGGGGGGGGGGGGGGGGGGGGAGGAGGGATAAGTTGAGATCTTCTTCAAGATTGGGACTTGCCCGCATTGGGTATCACATATGGAATTGTCTCCATCTTGAGATTTCTCATTCCCTTGTTGAAAAGAGGAGAAAGTGCAAGGCCAATTAGCCTCTTTTTTTTTAGTAGTCTATAGAGAAATTATGGTAGGTAGGAGGTGAATTCAAGGAGTAAAATGCATGGATGGATACAATGGCCCTAGATGCAACCCACCCCATCGGCATTCGTAGTCCAGCTCCCTATGGTCCCCTTTTGTTTCACAAGTTTCTTACGTATGAGGAGAATGATTGTGCTTTTATATGATAGACATGCGGCTTGGGTTTCTCCTCTGTCCAAGACCATGGACCTTCAATGAACCTTATTAGGCATGTGTCATAGTCTGGTTAGTAGCTTCATGTGATTGTATTACAATGTGTATGATAATATCTGGCTGGTAAATCTAGGGAGGGAGTTGATTTTGTAGAGATAGATAGATAGATAGAGAGAGAGAGAATCCCTTTTCCCACTGGCACAAGGATACTAGAGTCACATTCTTTATCTCTCTATAGGTGGCCTCAACATCACATTGATTCATATGGATATAGAATTATTACGAGGATCACATGTTGTTGTTGGTTAGATGCATATGTAGATAGGGCAAAGAGAGACACAATTAAGATCTAATAGTTTTTTGAGGGGTTGGAGCAAAGGGCATTGCAATTTGTTGGTTCCAGTTTTAGCATTAGATATGTTATGGGTTCTTCCCTTCAAACTCTAGTTTGATTTCTTTCTCTTTATTTCTTCCTTCCTCCTCCGGCATAAAAAAAGTCACGTTCCCTCCGCATCAACACCATCTACAAAAATCCTCTTAATTGCATCTACCAAAAAGAGCCTAAATCTTTGACGCATGTCTATTGCTCAATATTGGGAGATTCCTTCAAGATAGCACGAGAGAGAGAGAGAGAGAGAGAGAGAGAGAGAGAGAGAGAGAGAGAGAGAGAGAGAGAGAGGAGACAAGTATGCAGTAGTCGATGCAACACAAACTTCTTGTCTACAGTCAACCATCAATTTTTCTTTTGGTGTCTTAATAGATTACTGATAAAAGCTAAATATAACTCGACGAGGATATTGATGCTGGTCAACAAATAGCGAAAAATAGGTGACAGTCTCAATTCACAACATCCTAAAATATTCATGATAATTGGCTACTAAGGTTTCCCCATGAGCAAAGAGTTGAAAAATACTGAAATATATTGCAAAATTATGGTTTGGCGGGGGGGCTAACAAGGTCAAGAATTGATGCACCGGAAGGCCTACAGACAACATGTTAGAAATGTGCTTCGGGACAAATGATTTTCACAAACTTACAAAAATCCCTTTGGGTAATGAAAAAGCTATGAGGTTTCTTTTGCTTGCGTGCAAAAAACACAAGAAAGAACAATCTCAAGAGTTATCCAATGGGAGGCTTGCTAGCACCTACCTCTTGCTTAACATATCCATTCTTAAATCTAGCTGCCATCTTTAGGAGATCTAGGGCTAATTTATTTAGTCTCTCAAGTGAAGAAATGAGTGGCTTATATGAAGTCTTGGCTATGTGTATTTTGATAAAGTGCCTCTCACTAACTTGGTCGATTTTATCACCTCTCAAGAAATTTCCCTTGGAGTTTGGGATTCCTCGTTTAGAAGAGGCACTTGTTGACCTAGCATACGTTGTTATCTTGATTGAGCATTACACCATGGGGTACGATGATCCCCTCCACAAGTGTCACATCTCCTTATTTGGGGCTGTAATAGATTCGGGTTTTTTCTATAGCCTTGATTCATTCTCCTTACCACTTCTTCTAACAATTTATCAACACTTAGCATGGCGCTTCATTGTGGATTCACTTGTCATAGAAGAGGCACTACTAATTGCATTGTCTTCATCTTTCATCACCTCTCCACAGGCCTTACAATTGTCACCTAGATAAAAGGCTTCTCTAGTGACTTGCTCAAGCATCATGTATCCTTTTAAGTGTAAGTCTTTTTTGAGAGTTTCATTGTTTAAGCCCTCTATAAAAATAACTGAATTTTTTTTCTCATGTGGTAACTTTTGTGCTGGACATCCCTCAAGGTATTGTTTAAATTGAAGCAATACTTCCTTCACTTTATCGTCCTCTTTTTGTTTGAAAGCATAGATATGTGACACCGTGCTCTGCTTGATCCCCATTTTAGAGAACTCCTTTGCAAATTCTTGCAAGAGTTGTTCAACATTTGAAAAAGCCTCTATGTGCAATGGTTGGAACCAACTCAATGCTATCCCTTCCAAGTTTAATGAAAATCCCTCATATTGGGTATAGAAATCAGATACTTGTTCAATGCTTAACACTTGTTTAATAGTGACACATGTGCATACGGATTACGTGACCAATTGTACTTTGTCTTGGCACATTTGGCCATTTGAGAAGGTCTCAATTGTTGTGGTTCAATCACCAATTTGACCAATTTGAGGTCTCTTACAAAGATGTCTCTCTCTCTCTTCTCATCTTGGAGAAATTACAAGTGGAATTCTCTTTGAATCATATTGAAGGTAGATTTCTCTTGTTGCCTTCAATATGTCATGGACCGTGATGTACACTAATGGAATGCATAGATCTGTCACCATTGAAGAAGGTGATTTTGTGTTATTAAGAGTATCAACACAATCAAAAACATTGAAAAGAAGAAAATGTGTAACATTGAATGGCCTAATAACTTATGTGTAGCGGAAATTAGCATGAACATAGTGGGCATTTCATTAGAATAGATTCCTAATGAGAATTACAAGAGTGCTTGGGTGGAGAGAGCAACAAAAAGCATAACACCTAGTTAGATAGCATCGACAATACTTTCAAAAGAGAGAGCAATTATGCTATTGACAACAGTTGAGGACCGGATTTGCATGGAGCCGGTCCCCCCTCTAAAAGGCTTTGTATTATGGTTTCTCCCATCAAGAGAGACATTGTACAATACAATTCTTTGTGTTCCTTCAAGACTAGCTAGTGCAATGAAGATGGAAGCTTCATGCACTAAGCAAAACACTTAATCAAACACAACTTGAATTATCCCCGTTCTCAAACCCAAGACCTCACACACATTCGAAGATGGTGAGAGCTAGCAGGGTATGAGAGTAGATTGAGAGGAAGAAGGAGTATCTTACGAGAAAGATGTACATCTCCTCACATAATCACTCATATTAGCATAGCTTAGCTTAGTAATTAGCTTGGTAGAGAAGATGAGCATGCATTGAAGCTTGGCTCTTGGTTGGATTTGCATCCACATGCCAAGAGAGTGTTGATGTAGGCTTCTATCTCACAAGCTTGGAGTAGGTGATGAGCTCTCCATTAAAGCTTGGGAGGAGATAGAGTATTCTTCCTTCACACATGGTCAAGTGTGAGAGTGTGTGTGTCAATGCCAAGCAAAAATCAGCCCCCCCTCTCTCTTGGGCGAGCCCTAGCTGCTAAATAAGTCTGGCCTTTGCCTCATTGGACCTCCCCAAGTCAAGCCAATGGGTGTTAAGCAGCATAAGTGATAGCCTTCTGACATGTGTCCCCCTTTCCCCTTTTGTGAGAGCTTAAGGTAATTAAATAATTAAACTAAACTCTCATTGGACCCCTTTGCCTCCTGGCCAATAGGAATCAGGCAAGCCATTGGGCTCCTGAATGCTCATTGGACCCCTTGGGAGACTGCCCAATAGTCTTCTAGGAGACTTAATTCTCATTGGTTTCTTTTATTAAATGTTTTTAAATTAATTAAACTAGATTTACTCTAGCTTAATTCTCATTGGTCCACTTCAAGGGTCATCCAATAGAAATTGGGCACACCTTGTGGGCATCTGGCCTAGAGAGCTGACATGTGTCCCTCATTCCCTTTGTGTAAAGGGAGCCTGTGTGTGTGTGTGTGTGGCTTTCTCTCTCATCCCCTACCTTTAGGGCTCGCCCCCTCCCATGTAGGGATGTGCAAAGACTTTTAGGGCGCACACAAAGCATCCAATTTTCCCTAGGGTTGACCTTTTGGACACAACCTTTGAATTTTGGAACCTTAGCATTTTGGAAGTCTTAATGGGCTGAACCTTAGGGTCTTTTTAGCCCATTGTTGCACATGGCTCTTTTGCAGATGGCCCCCCCTTTGGATCCCTATTTTCCCTCCTTTGGATCCCTACTGTGGCAGGTCTGCTAGCTTAACCAATATTCTAGCTTTTTCTCCCCTGGTACCTCCCCACATTAAATGATCAGTTTAATATGAGAAAATCATTTAGGAGAATTAGATATTGATTATTATGACATTACCTCTCTCTTGAAATCATAGTCGTCCTCGACTATGGTGTAGAGAAGATAAAGCATATTCATGAGTCCTTTTCTTAGCGGGTAGAGGATCCCTATGTTACCCTACGACATCATTTCACAATGGATGACTAGTCCATTTGGCTCTTGAGAGCCTGAGGCTGCCGCAAGCATGTGTGCACATTAGTCCTATCAGTCTTCCATAGTAGAGTGACAAGCTCTACTTGGTGTTTGGGAGACGTCGTCTCCGCAAACTTGATCTAAGCATGCATACTACTTCATTTTTGTGCACAAATAAAGAAAAAGAGAGTCTTATAAGACAAAAATTTTGTTCATTTTTAACATTTTGTACATTTGCTTACTCTTGGGAAGCATTGTAAGCATTGACAAGGTTTAGGTTATCCTTTAATTGTATGCCTTGCATCCATCTAGCATCTTCAAAAGGATAATTCTTAAACTTAATAAGATATCGTCGGATAGTCTTACCGCCTCTTAATACCTTGTCTTCATGTCGGAGAATGGACTCGGGCTGCAGCACCTCCTCTTGGTCCTCGATCTCCGGTGGGTCTTCAATAGTTGGTTCTTGAGGTGGCTCTCCTTTGTAAGGCTTTAATAGGCTCACTTGAAAAGCATTGTGTATGAGCCAATGATTGGGAAACTTAAGTTGATAGGCCATGTCATTGATTGGCCTAAGAATCTGGAAGGGACCATAGTACCTTTTTGCTAGTTTAGCATAGTACTTTTGGTGGCCCGTAGGATTCTTGCCCGTCGTGTGCCTTAATCGAGCCTTGGGAAACTTTAACAAGACCCAATCGTTTTCTTTAAAGGCTTGGGCTCTTCTGTGCTTGTCAGCAACAGCCTTTTGCCTTTGCTGTGAGATAGAGATAGCATCCTTAATCTTTTGGAAAGAGTCTTGTAGGTCTCGGCTATACTCATCTGCAGCGAAGATCTTCCCACGTACCTTAAGTAGCAAGGGACTTTTTGATCTTCCCTCAATTACCTTGAAAGGTGCTTTTCCCGTGGAAGTATGTACAGTGTTATTGTAAGCATACTCCACTAAGGGTAAGTACTTCTCCCATTGGGATCTTTGATCTACTTCCGTTACATAGGCTTTTAGTAGATCGAGAATTGTTAGGTTAGCTATTTCACTTTGGCCATCCGTTTGTGGATGATAGGCCGAAGAGAAATTTAGCCTTGTCCCTAAATTCTCAAAGAGACCCTTCCAGAAATTACTGGTCATTCTAGGATCTCTATCCGACACTATGGACATTGGCAAGCCATGGTATTTGAAAATTTGTGAAATGAAGAGGGTTGCCATTTGATGGGCTTTGATAGTCTTTTTGACAGGTATAAAATGAGCTTGTTTACTGAACCTGTCTACTATCGTCCATATTCCCGTATTCCCAGGGATAGACTTAGGCAATCCAAAGATAAAATCCATGGACATGCTCTCCCATGGTGAATTAGGGATTGGCAAGGGCTGAAGCAATCCAGGTTGCTTCCCTCTATCAAATTTTGTCTTTTGACATACCACACATTTGGAAACATACTCTTGTATGTTCACTTTCATGGTAGGCCAATAGAAATATGTTTCAATTCCCTTTAAGGTAGACTGAATCCCTCTATGCCCCGCATACGGGGGAGCATGAGATTCATACATTACTTTCTCATGCAGGGAGTTAGTAACGCATAGTCTATTGCCATAGAGAAGATACACCATCTTGTAAAGTAAATGGTTCTTCTTTCTTCCCTAATGTAAGGGCTGAAATCACATCTCTAAAATCGGGATCAATGGCATACTCATCTATCATTGAAGATAGATCATTGTGAGGTTCTATGGAAACCGCATTCACTCTCGGTCGTCTTGAGAGTGCATCGGCTACTTGATTATGCTTGCCAGCAATGTGAGCAATATGAAAATGAAATTGCGAAAGGAAATTTGCCCACCTCATTTGTTTGTCGGAGAGCTTGGTCTGCGTCATGAAGTACTTAAGACTTTGGTGATCCGTTCGCAGAATGAAAGGAGTCCCCAATAAATAGTGCTTCCATAAGTCTAAGGCATGTAGAACTGCAAGGAGTTCCTTTTCGTATATGCCTAGAGCTTGCTCAACAGGGTCGAGCCTTCAGCTCTCATAGCCTATGGCATGCCCTTCTTGGAGCAAAACAGCTCCAAGGCAATCAACACAAGCATCACATTGGACCTCAAATGGTTTTGAGAGATCCGGTAGTGTAAGCACAGGTTGAGAGATAAGCTTTTCTTTAAGCTTTTCAAAAGCATTGTTCTCCTTAGCAGACCATGTATACCTAACGCTTTTCTTTGTTAGGTCATTTAATGGTCCCGCAATTTGTGAGAACTTTTCTATGAAGCGTCTATAGTATGCACACATACCTATAAAGCTTCTTAGTTCATGAAGATTCCTTGGTTTAGGCCATCCTTTTATTACCTCTAACTTGGATGGATCCATTTGGATGCCATCTTGAGAGATAATGTGACCTAAATACTGAATCTCTTGCAAGAAAAATTCACTTTTCTTTCGATTAACATAAAGTTTATTCTCTCTTAAAACTTGAAATATTACCTGGAGATGTTTCTTGTGTTCCTCCAATGAATTAGAGTAGATGATAATATCATCAAAGAACACTCTAGTGAAGGTTCGATGAGGCCTGAACAGCTTCTCCATCAAGTGGTTGAATGTGGCTGGTGCATTGGTCAAGCCAAAAGGCATGACAATGTATTCGTAAAGACCAAATGTAGTGCGAAACGCGGTCTTTACAATGTCTTGATCAACTATCCTTATTTGATGATAGCCACTCTTTAGGTCAATCCTACTGAAGTAGGTCGATCCTTGTAGCTTATCAAATAGGTCTTCTACCCGTGGAACGGGAAAACTATTCTTGATAGTGATCCTATTTAGTGCTCTATAGTCGACACACATACGATATGTGTCGTCTTTCTTTTGCACTAGTAGTACAGGTGAGCAAAATGGAGATGAGCTAGGCCTAACCATGCCCTTCTCAACTAACTCATGCACTTGCCGCATAATCTCCTCTTGTTGAGCTTGAGAAACTCTATAAGGAGGTTTATTAGGCGGTGAACTTCCTGGAAGAAGTTCAATTTCATGGTCATCATTACCTCGTTTAGAAGGTAGCTCACAAGGGATGTCGTCAATAAAAACATCTTGAAACCCCTTGAGAAAATTGGATAACTCTAATTCCTTTTGGTTGCTTTTATTTTCATTTGTTAAAGCATTAGGTTCATTTTGAGAATCTTTAACAAAAATCATGTACACGGAAATAGAGCTCTTTATTGACTTGTTGAAAGCTAGTGTATGTACAATGGGGATGGTGTTACCCATTTCCTTAGCATCTATATACATGTCTTTTTCCCTGAACTTAAAGGAGATTCTCCTTTCAGGAAATTTAACATCGGCAGCCAGGCGGTCAAACCATGGTGCCCCTAGGATTACATCCTCATGCTTGAGAGGAGAGATAAAGAAGTCCTCTTTGTCCACATAGCCTTGGACATGAAGACTCAATTTCCCAATTAAGGGAGTGACTGAAGCTTCTTGCCCCTTGAAGGCACTGTCTGCAGGTAGGAAATCTCCCATCTCGTAGGATTGTATGCCTAGCTTGGTGGCTAACTTCATAGATATAAAATTGTAAGTAGAACCAGGGTCAAAGAGAATAAAAGCATCATGTTCTCTTACCTTTCCCCAAGCATGGCATAGAGGAGATCCTTTGTGTTGAGTTTGGTGAGTCTCCTCCTCTTGGATTTCAACCAAGGAAGCTCTAGGAGGATCTTGGCGGTTGTTCTTTTGGGGACAAGCGCGGTATGCATGCCCTTGTTCGCCGCACTTGAAACACCGGTTATCTTTATGATAACACTCAAGCTCTTCAGGAGAGAGTTTATTCTTACCTTTATAAACTCCCTTCTCTTTAGCTTTGTTGAAATTGCCCTTAGGAGACTTTTGGACATTGTCCTTCCCCTTAGGCTCATTGGAACCCTTGTTTTCCGGGGGTTTATTATTTCTTTTAACCCCCGTTTGGAAATTGATTCGAGAGGCCACCATAGTATGGTGTATTACCGCCGATATGGTGCGTGGCCTTTGGGAGTTGACATACTCTACCATTTCTTCGGTTAAGCCCGCACAAAATTTTTGCTTTTGCTCTCCAAAATCCAACCTTTTGAAGACAGTGGCTTTGAGTTGTAGGTCCCAAAACTTGTCTACATATTTGTGGATGGATTCATTGGGAGAGAGCTTTAAGCTTCGCCATTCGGTGAGTACTTTGTCTTTGGCATCGGTGGCCAAAAATTGTTTCATAATGGAAGCTCTTAAAGCCTTCCATGTTCGTGGAGCTTCACCGTTGGCTCGTAGGCTAGACCACCATTGTCTGGCGGACTTTTGAAAGTGCATGGCTACATGACGTAGCTTAGAGGACTCCGTGAAGCCCTCATCTCCAAACGCCGCATCGAATTGCTAGATAAAGGCCAAGACTTTGTCCGTAGCACCAAAGGTACCATCATAGGTAAGGAAAAAGATGCTCTTCCCTCCCTCTTTGAATTTCTTCAACTTGGACGACCTCTTCCATGCGGCATAGGATTTTCTATGGCCTCTTCTTTTTGATGGTTCAAAGGTTGCACCATCACTTTCTTCAGAGGGTGAAGAATTTGAAGAAGGTGGAGAAGAGGGTGACCTCTTTCTCACCTTTTTCTTGTCTTGATCTTTGTCATCTTCACCATAGCTTTCATAAGAGGAAGAGGATGAAGAAGATGGAGAAGAGGGTGTCCTCTTTCTCGCCTTTTTCTTCTCTTGCTTTTTATCATCCCTCTTTGAATTGTGGTGGGGAGAAGAATATGATGGTCTTCTCCGCTTTGGTGGTGATGGAGAGCGTTTAGCCCGCCGTCTTCGTGGAGCCATCTCCGCCGAGGTGGCGGGAGACTCGCTTCTTTCTTGTTCCTTTGGTGGAGGCTCTTGAGTTCTCCTTTGGGAAGGAGATACATCATCAAGAAGTAAATTCTTGAGCCCTTCATAAGGATTCTCTTCTTCTTCCCGAATCGGAGAGAGACCTCTTTTGGTAGTCTCACAAGGAGGCTTCCTAGGTGTTCTCTCGTCATGGTGATGAGCTTGGAGAATCCCGTGAGCACGGAGCTGCCGTTGCACTTCACTTTGGAGAGATGGATTGCCCACAGCCGTCGGAACAGTCATTGAAAGGGGCGTCGGAATGCACATGTGCGCTACCGTCGGAAGACGTGCCAGAAGAGGCGTCGGAAATTTGAAAATAAAAATTTAAAAAAAACCTTAGCTCCCTCCATAATACATACACATATACCGACGCCCGCCAGTGACGCCGGTAATGTGGCACCGGAATTCAAGTGACCTCTTGTAGTGTGAGCCCACTTTGGTAACGGCTTCTTTTACGATCCTACAACAAGTTGGTTAATTTTTTTTTGAGTTTTCAACATAAAAAAACTCCTCCTCCTCATTTTTAACCTTACTTTGATTTGGCACAAGATGGATTTTCTCTTTGTTTGGTGAGAAAGTGGGCAAACCTATTTTCTCCCACCGAATGTGGCCCTTCTTGAAATACCACATCACAACTAGCAACTATCTTCTCTGCCTCTCGATCATAGAGTTTGTATGATTTAGACTCTTTAATATATCCTAGAAAGATAGAGTTCTACCAAACATCAAGCGAACTTATCCGAGCAAGCTAAAAACCACGCAAAGTTATTAAGCGACTTGCTCAAGTATATGTATACTTCTTCTCTAGAAAGAACTTTCTCTAAGCCCAAATAATAAACATCAGCACCATTGCTAGTCTCTTATGGTGCTAGCCTCACTCTCTCTCTCTCTCTCTCTCTCTCTCTCTCTCTCTCTCTCTCTCTCTCTCTCTCTCTCTCTCTCTCTCTCTCTCTCTCTCTCTCTCTCTCTCTCTCTCTCTCACACACACACACAGTAATTGTTTTAATCAATAATTAATTGGTAACATGAGTAGCCATTAAAGCCTACAAATCTTTACTATACATTTGTTTTCTTATTCCTTCGTCAACCAACCTTGTCGCTATATGACATGTGAAGGCATTAATGGTGGAGGTTTAATTTGTCGTTGATCAAACTTGGTCTTGCAAAAATACTAGCGCTCCCCCTACGTCACGGATGCCCTTCGACCCCTGGACGTCCTACCTCGAGGCACTCTATGTTAACCACCTAGTCTAGCATGTGTCCTTGAGCATGATGCGAGGTCATATGTATAAAAGTCTTGCCCCCCTATTGTGGCGATCCAACATCTTTAATCCCGCTTGTCTTGCAGATCGAGGCACTCTATGTTAACCACCTAGTCTAGCATGTGTCCTTGAGCATGATGCGAGGTCATATGTATAAAAGTCTTGCCCCCCTATTGTGGCGATCCAACATCTTTAATCCCGCTTGTCTTGCAGATTGAGGCGCATTGATTGATCCCTTTACTCCGCCCCCATATCACTTATACACGTGGCTTGCCCAACCAAATCCAATGAATGGAGACACTCATATTTGCCTTTCCTAGCCAACAACGTTGTGTCAAAGTTGTACGTTGTAGTAGTCAACAACCCAGTCACCCCTTGGAGGGGGGTACCCTATGGGGTGCTCAGACAGGTGCGCAGTAGGATTTCACTTTGTTCAAACTTTACAAAAAAGAGTAAAACCTAATAGGGGTGGGACAACTCTACAAGGTAGTGGAGAGGCTCTAGCATGAGGACAACAGACATGTTAAAGGAAGCTGAGGTGTGGACCCTAGTTGTTGCATATAAGGGGATCACAATCTTGTAAGAGTCGCACGTGAAGGGAGGGGAAGATGTTGAAGCCCTATGGGCATGGTAGATAATCCTACGGTCCAGAAGGTAGAGATGTTGACAATGGTGAATGTGTCGATCAAATTACTGTGGATGCTACTGCATCCAGCTCATTGAACCTTTTGATCGCACCCATTGTATGTGCGCTTGTGTCGCTACTGTTGGAGGGCCTCTTCGTTCACTTTTGTAGTAGATCAAAACCTTCCTACAACATTCACAACAAATGTGGCACTCTTCCATCTCTTCAAGCTGGGCCATTGATAACTAAGTGAATTGGTAGATGGACTGATGCGGCACTTACCTTCACACACATACACTTGCCCAAGCATCTACCATGGCTTGATTATCTATGACCAAGCGCCGTGCTTTGGAGGAGGTGTTTAGGGACAATGATGGATAGATAATATGTAGTTTGATGCTAATTGTTTCCTATTATGATTTAAGTTCATATGTATCTTGTTGGGTTTTGCTCGTTTTTATGATTGCTCGGAAAGGTTTTCTCGGAGTTTGAAATTCCCCAGAAAGATACAGTTCTTACTTTGGGCTTCTAACTTTATTACTTTTGGATTAAAAATATGTGTATATAACAAAAAAACCCAAAAAGTTCTAAAATGCAAGATTTCTTATTAGAATAGGCTTTTTGAGGTGTTTTTCCTATCAAAACCCTTGTGTAGCTTTGATTGGGGATATAAGTTATGGTATTTTTTTCTTTAGCCCAAAAAGAGTGGCATATTCTTGGATTTGAGCATGCATCATGCCACCTCTACCATAGTCCGATTGCGACATTCCACAACTCCATTTATTTTCTTTTGTGTAAGTAGTATCAAGGTGATGCTTAATGCCATGCTTGTTGCAATAGTTTTTGAATTCATCTGAACTAAATTCTCCTCCTGTATCTGTGCAATATTTCTTGACCTTCTTTCCTATCTTACTTTTTACAAGTTTGTGCCACAATTTTAGTTTTTCAAAAGCTTTATACTTTTCAAAATAAAATACACCCACATATTTCTACTTAACTCATCAGCTAATAGAAAAAAGATCCACCCAAAGTAGAAACAAACATTTCTCCAGAGAGATGTACCAACTCTAGAGGAGACTATTCTTGATTATTAGTCTCTCGTGGAAATTCCTTCCTTTGTTGTTGGCCTATCATGCAAGCCTCACATACTTTATTCTTATATTAGATTTTGGGCATGTGTGCAAACATCCTTGATCTCTACATCTCTTTTACCACAACAATATGTAGGTGATCGCATCTTTATGACATATTTGAGTTATATCTTTTTTTGTAGTACTGTAAGTGCAAAAAGCTTGTAAAGAATTTTTCTCCTTACTCCTTTTCCCACTATACTGCCTTGAGAGTACAAGATTTTCACTCCAATTTTCTTGAAAAAAAAATTCAATACCAGGATCTGTTATTGCAACCATCAAGAGTAGATTGTTCTTAATTTGTGGCACGTAAAATACATCAAAGAGTTTCTTAGTTTCACCTACAACTGCCAAAAAAGGAATTGCTCTTGACCTTTTTTTAAATATTTTGCATTATTCCCAACAACTACACCAATGGGTTCTTATAGAGGCTTCTAGGACTATACTTCTCATTCTTATTAGTCATGCGGCAAGATGCTTCACTATTTAGAATCCAAGTACCATCAACAAACAAATTTTGTGATGATGACCACACCTCTTAGATGGAGGCCCATAGTACAAGCTCTATCTTCGCATTATTGGAGAATTCCCTTTCCTTCTAGGAAGTTTCCATGGTGCCGTTCTTCTCATCTACTTTTTTCTTTTAGAAGTCTTTAATAACACGACCTTTCTTGTCACAATAAAAATAGCTACCTATAAATTCCTTCTTCTTGGGATGTTATGCTAGTTAGCACGTTCAAATTAGCACACCTTAAAAGAATTGGGCACATGGTAAAACTTTTGCAAACAATATCAAATTTTTTTGTAGTTTTCCATTCCAACTCTGCACCTCAACAATTTTAAGCTAAGTTGTATTATACGTAAATGGTTAAACGTATTTTACATGTTAATGGTTGTATAATATGTTTGGCCCAAAAAAATGTCGTGTAATAGGGTGACACATCACTAAAATCGGCCTCCCGTATTATTTCTCTACACTTCAATCGAAGTTTTCTTCGATCAAAGAAAACTTTGATCAAAAGATTCTTAGCATATAAAGCACCACCGCGTGCTCTCCCAGCACCATTTGACACAAACAAATATTAGTTTATTTTGAAAGAGCGATCCTCTCTCTCTTTCAGTTAGAAATATTCAAAAAAAATAAAGAATTAAAGATTTAGGTTAATTATAAGATATTATAGTAAATTATATATTTAAATTTTGTTTATTATAATTTGTAGTAGAATTTATTTTTTGTTTTTATCTTAAATTGAATATTTTTTGAATAACTGTAAAAATTAGAACTTCCCTCTTTTTGTGTTTGAGTTTTTTCACACTTAAAGAGGAGAAGATTAGGATTTTAAGCCGTCTATCAATGTATTAGAGTATATACTCACACTTGAAGATGGATATGTATCATAAATAGACATTATTTGCCTTTGTGCCAGAGTAAACATGTTTACTTGAACTGGAGATAATCATCTGTTTTACGTTTATTTTGAATGTTATTTCAAAAGACAAATCTAATACTTTTAATTTTATGATTATAGGTTTAGAGTTTTTGCTTGAGAGTCTAGAAAATTTACTCGAGTATGGGCCAAAGCATGTATTGGTGGTACCAAAAAGGGGTGTCTTGGACACTCCTTTGGTAGCACTTTACAAGCCCTATCTTCGTGTAAATACACTAGCATGTTATATATCAATGGATAGGATTTTTCATGTAGAATCTAAAAGTATAAAGTTCGACAAGTTTTGAGATTGTTTGCAAGAAGTGGTACCACCAATACATGCTTTTACCCGTATGCACCTACATGGAATATAATTTAATGTTTATGGTTTCCATTTACTCAAATTTATTATAGAATTATATGGCCAATTATACGTCTTATTTGGTATTATTCGAGAATATGGTGTATAATATTGTATAATACGTATAATTTTCATTATGTGGCCGTATAATGCAACCCAAATTTTAAGCATCAGTGAGATTGACATCGATATCAAGGCTCGACACTTCCACTCGATAGTGGAAGATGGCATCAACTCGCATCATCTATGGCATCACATCAACTCTTGGCGTCATCCTTGACATTGGCGACCTTTCCTAGCCTACCATCTGTACACAACCTGCAAATTGCTTACACTAACAATGAGTGATTTGTGGAGTGGGAGCATACTTTTTGGCTCTCCTCAAGATCTCTCAAGAGACTGGTTTCCTGAGCACATTGATTAGATGTGGAGTATTAGCATCGACATCATAGGTGGGGTTTGTTTGAGTACTATCCTTGAGTCTAGCCTAGGATTTTATTCCAATTGAGGTATAGTTTTATGCATTGACATTATAGATAGAGTTTAACACTCATAGGGACACTGTTTGGGCATTGCTTGCACAAAGTTTGTAGCTTCAATAGACATAGGCGTTAGAGGGTCTTACATATAGTTTTAACACTACTTTTTGGTTCCGAAGGGAGGTCTATGCCTTGATAGATGCGTTTTCTTTTTGAGAACCTAGAATGAGAAATATCCCCTTCAGGATTTGATATTCTTCTTGCATTACTTTTGGCATTTATTTGTGTGCATTTCCACTCATGTATATTGAGTTGCGGATACTATCGTTGTACACTATGTGGAGCCATTTCTTGGTAAATTTTTTATTGTTTTTGAGACTTGAACAAGAAGGGCCCTTTCTAAGACTCTAACTAATGTGCTTATCCTTTTTTTTGGAGCTACAATATTCTCAAATGTTTATTTATCTTTGGTGATATAGGTTGCTAGAGTTTCCCACTTGGGTATCCTCACCATAGGTCATGTATCTTATGGGATATTTTCCTTGGCATTGTGTATGGCAGTCGTTTGTCAGTGATACTTGACCGTTTATTCCTAGATTTTACTTTCTTTAGTTGACTCTATGCTTTTTTATGCGTCTTTTAGATCAAGTTTTTACTCCCCATAGAAAAGAGATTCTATCAAACTTTTTCTATCAGTCTACCTATGTGTTTTATGACACTTTAAGTACCATTTTAGCTTGATATTTTTCTCTTGTTACAAAGAAGTTTCCATTAAAATCTTGCGAGGTTTTCTCACCATGGTTTTTACCATTCTTGCCATAGTGCTCAAGTCTTGCAAAAATAGCCTCTTCTATTGCAAAGGACAGTTACAATATTAGAAAGTTCAATGGCTTGAATTTTTCTGTGGAAAGAGTAAATCCAAGATGTGCTAACTCAAAAAGTTCAATTAGATCCAATCTTTGAATGTGTAGAGGGAGATGGCTTTACTAAAATGGAAGATGATAAATAAAAAAGGCAGGTCCACTATTTGTTGGCACTTAGATGATTCTATGTATTTCACCATAGTTGGTGAAGCTACTGCTAAATCCTTATGGGATAAGCTACACAGTGCATATGAGAGAAAAAGTACAAGTAAAAAAGTGTACTTAATGAAGAAGCTTTTTGAAGCTTTGCATGAAAAAAGGTGAACAATTTTCAAGCACTTAAATACATTCAATGATCTTTTCAATCAATTGACATCACAAGGATTGGAATTTGACAACAAAGTGTGTTCCATTTTCTTATTGTGCTCACTAGCCTCTTCATGGGAAATATTTTGCACAGTTCTTTGCAATTCTCTACTTGAGGAAAAATTTTCCTATGACATTATGGCTTCTAGTCTACTCAATGAAGAGATACACAGAAACGTCTTTAGAGTCTGCAAAGCAAGTTGATGCATAAATTGGCACTGGCAAAGGTCGGAGATGTCACACTCATAAACGTGCCAAAAATAAGGATTACAAGAATTATTAAAGCAAATTTAGTGGGTTTTTTTCCAATTTCAAGTGCTATCATTGCTAAAAGAAAGGACATTCAAAGAAAGATTATCGTGCATGGCAAAGAGACAATAAAAAGTATCAAGACAACACAAAGTTTGACAATGAAGACACAGGAAAAGCCAAGATTGAGGAGCTCAATATGCTAGAGTCTCCCAAGGTTGCAGATATTCTTGAGGTTCAAATTTTTTGAGATGTTCCAATCTTTACAGTATCCTAGTATAGATGCTCTTATTGCTCAAGATGCTATCCCCAAGTTAGCAAAGATTTTGATATCTATTCATTAAGTTAACAACTTGGGCTACACAACCACTTCTAGGAATGGATCATGGATGATCATGAAGGAAAATCTTGTGATTCTAAGAGGTCAAAAGCATGAAACACTATAATCCTTGTTTGTTTCATGTGTAAAAGAGGATTCTATATCCATACCAAGTTGTCATCTACTGAATTGTGGCATAGATGGTTAGTCCATATGAGCTAAAAGATAATGAAAACACTAGCTCATTTTGGCTACTTTCCTATGTTAAATTATTCTGGTTTTTCTACTTGTGAGCATTTCACCTATGGTCACAAACTAGGAACACCTCATTGCCATTGAATAGAAAATATTGCAACCATTACACTTTGTCAATAGAAAATTTTGTGGTCCTATTATGACCAAGTCTCTATGGGGAGCTAGCCATTTGACTTTCATAGATGATTCCACTAGAAAGGTGTGGTTTTATCCTTTTCATCATAAGGATCATGTCTTCTCTAATTTTGATAAATTCTTAGCACTGGATAGGGATAGTGAAGCACGTCCTTAATAACAATGATAACAATGATGCATCGATTGTTCATTACACAGATGCAAATTATGTGGATTGCAAAGATGGTAGGAGATCTATGTCTTGCTATATTTTCACAAGTTTAGGAGGAGCCATTTATTGGAGATAATATCTCCAAGATTGTACCTCTTCTTTAACTATAGAGATTGAGTACATTGTAGCATCAGGTGTCCATAAGAATGCTATATGGTTGGTGCATTTAGTGGGAGATTTAGAAATTCAATAGATTTTAGTTCTGCATTGTGATAGTCAGAGTGCCATTGCTTCTGTAAGAAATCTTGTCTTTCACTCCAAGTCAAAACAAATAGAGGCAAGGAATCGTCTCATTTGAGATGTGTTGATAGATAAGCAATTAGAGATTGTCAAGGTCCACATTGATGTGACATTGCATGGATGCTCTTATGAAAAAGCTTGTGTACGGAGCGGTTTGCACATTGCATCGAGTTAATGGGTGTAGAGTTAGCACAAGTGTACAAGGGTGAAGCTATTGTGCTTCATGATTGTACATACTAGATTTAGTATAGCCTCTTATGACCACATTTGCCTTTAAGTGGGATATTGCTCAATTATCTCCCCACCAGCTGCTGATGAATGAAAACGGCTCTCCTTGGTCTTTGATCCAACACAATCTGTCGTACAATTTCTTGATCCGGCAAAGTAAAGACCCCAGTTTCCCAATCTTTCTTGTCTCCAATTTCCAACAACCATGGCCTCCCCAATATAATTGGATAAGAATTTTCTCCTGCTTTCATGACAAAAAAATCGATTAAGCATTCAACTCCCATAACCTTTACCTTCACATCATGTGCCACTCCTAAACACCGAGCTTTGGCATGGTTGGCCATCCTCATTTGCACGTTGGACCTGACAACAGCTTTAATGCCAATATCCCTCATAGTAGATTCAGTAATCACACAGACCTGGGCACCACCATCAATGTAGCTTGAACATGCTTCTTCTTCTCAAGCAAAACATCCACCACTGGAAGCACATCGGTCGGGCTCCCCACCCTTAAGGCTAGATTCTGTATCGCATGCACATCTCCTCCCACTCAAGGAAGCCTCGCACTGATCCTAGTTTACCACTGCCCTCTTAACTTAGGTTTTAATGCAAGGAGCTGCCCAAAAGTGATGTTAGCCTTTTGATTTTGAACATCTCTTACAAGATCATACTTCGGATTACCGCGCCCCCGCTGAAAATCCTTTTGAGTAATTCTTTGTCTTTGCCTTCTTCTGCTTGGCTCTAGCTGCTCTGTACCCTCATTCACCTTTTCTTTCCCCTTCTTTTCTCTAGTTTCACGTTCTGTCTCGGTCTCTCTTTCCCCTCGTGCTCTTTTGTTGGCCATAATATCAACCTCCTACGTGTCAACACCAATAATGTTAACCCTTTATACTTCATCATTACTTGATGGAGCTGCTTGTGCTTGGTTTTCAACTGCTTGCTACTCTCTTTGGCCATTAAACTGTGCCTGACCCCTGCCTCGACCAAATAGAGGATACATGCCACCCCTTTCCCTTGGTGGGTGAGGGAAATTTGGAGCATAGTGACCTTCCTCTCCACAATTGTAAGACCTACCAGGAAATTGCCTAGCCCTGCCTCTTCCTGTCCTTGCTTGACCTCTGTCCATAACACTTAAAACGCAAATCTTGCATTTGCTCAGACAAATCTTGAACTGTATGTACCCATTTTTGAGGAACGGTTGCCAACCCTCGATTGGATTGAATCTCCATTTGAACTTCTTCTCTCGTATTCAAAGTCGGATTGGGAACCACGGATTGGGAACATCACTTCGTACCCCAACGCACCTTGCTCAATCTTCTTCTTGATTTTCCAGCTCTTAGATCGTGCAATAGCAACAGCCCCATTGTAATTCTCCGGGCCCTCGAAATCCACCTTTTCACAAACTTTGGGATGCAAACAAGCCATAAACGTTTCCAATTTAAAGTACTCACCACCATTGACCAATTGCATGGCCACTGCAAAGTCCCTCCCGCACTCTTCGAAGCGAGCGAGGAAGACATCAAATTACTCATTCACATCCTGCTTCAAATTTTTCAACCTTGCATCCAAATCGACACGAAACACCTCTTTCTGAAAATCTTGTAGAAAACGGGCCCGCAACGCTGGCCACATAAGTCTTGGTTCTCCTTCCAAATCATAGAACCATGTCTTTGCTCTTCCCCACATCAACGGAATCGTTTTCATTTTGCTATCTTCATTTTTCATATGTAGTGATAGCATATACAACTCGAAATCTGCCATCCACTCTTCCGGATCTTCTTCTTCGGTGAAAACTGGTCCATAAATATGTGTTGCCATCTCTCCTTGATGGAAAAAACCGTCTTTGATCAACGTCGACGAGCAATCAGCTGCTCCTCCGTGGGGGCACCAGATGATGGAGAGGGGGAATAGGAAATACACCCAGCACACAAAATGTTTACCTCTCTATAGCCCAGGGATTCCACAACACCCCTAACCTCTCTAATAACACCTTCAAATTGGCTAATTTTCAGAACAATCCCACTTTTTGCATACTGAACCATCGCCTCACACCTTGTAAGAAACACCTTTCACAATAAACACTCCTACACTGCTCAACTCACCCTTTTCAACTCACAAAACATCCCAATTTTACCCTCTTAGTGACACCCTTCAAGTTGCAAGCAAACCCTCTGCAAACATCGGCAAGTACACAAAGAGCAAGAGAAAAGGAGGGGGATGCCGAGAAGCAATACAAGAAGTAGGGACAAATATTTGGTATTATTGCATAGGGGGTAGTACAGTAGAGTATGCAAGCTTTGCAATACACAGGCCTGAAAACCTTCAATCACTCCTTCTGGCAAAAAAGCCCTTGAAAAATCACTCCTCCCCTCCTTTTATAAGGCTTGGCTATTACTAAAAATTTAAAAAAACATGAGCCATCTAGCTCATACAACTTAACTGGAGCTTCCTTTAGAAATTTTCATTACATGGCTACCACTTGGCATTTTCTTGGTGTTAGGGTATCTACATGGTGCCCACTTTGCCTTGTCTGCTCAACTTGCCAAATTTGCACTTGGACTCCCCTTGGACATGCTATCTCTTTCTCCTTTTCACTGCTTCTTATGGCGTGCTAAGCCCATTAAATTCCTAAAATTTCTCCTCTCTCTGTCGTGGGACACATCCTCGTTTTGGGCAAACCATCCCCTCCCAAGCAATAGAGATGTCGCTATAGGGGGGGGAGGCATTCTTCAAAAATTGGTGTTTCAACGGCCGTGGGCACGTGCCCCCAGAGGCACTGCCACATCATCACTGTCGCAAAGCATTGGACCACCACCGACGAGCGCGCACACTGTGCAGTAGCCACCACTACTAGCCAAAACCGCCGGCCTCAGCCCAGCGTCGCCAGGCACAGTGCCAAGAGCGCGGCCACACACTTCCCCCATAGCTCGCGCCACACAGGAGTTCCTCTCCCCTATTGATGCCCTTTGAATGGCCACGCGCCATCCCATATACGGTAGTCGGCTCCCCCATGTGGGTTTTTTGCAGGGCCATGTGGCAGCACCACTTCACTCCAGCCTTTTAAGGATTTTGAAAAACAATGAAATCCATCTTTAACCAAAACCTCCTTCTCTCCAGTTTGCAAGTCCTGCCATTTATGGCTCCAGTGTCGGGTTTCCAGACTGCAAAGCCCGGGCATGACTCCATGTTGTCGACTTCAAACCCATCTGACTTCATCGATTTTTCAGTTCTCTTATCCCTTGAATCGAGGTCGCAAACAGCTAATCAAATCATCTGCAATCCAATCCGCATAAGTGCACCTCATCTTCCGACTCCAGTATCTCCCCGCTCCGGACTCCGCGTGACATGCAGTCACTTCCTGTTAGCATCATACACTACATAGTATGTACCAAAAACCTGGCAAGCTCATGAAAATACCAGATGGTGCATTTCCCAATGCAGGCAAGTGGTCTCATAACTAGCCCCCGGAAAAACTTCAATTGACTCTATCTTGCTAACTCGAGCTCCGATTTGCAATCCAAGAAGTTAGGTATGCTCCATAGCTCAAGCACTACACATATATCCTTTGACACCTACCTGGGCCACTTGTCCGTAGCTGCCCTATCCGGCAAAAATCTACAACATCCTGAACCTTCAATAATTTGGGCTCCGTAGCTCAGTTTGATGAGCCGTTTGGACTTGCTCCTTCAACACTTCAAGCTCTACATTACTGGACCAAAAACTGCACTTTACATCTCCTTCATTTGCTTCCCCAATTAGCCCCTCATGGAGCCTTCCTTGGCCTATAGACCACATCAGGCATACATTCCCATTGCTGCTTGTCAACCCATGATCTTCCTAGCTGCTCCGACCTTTTGCCAAGCTTCTGCTAGCCTGCACATATCTGTCCATGCCACCTTCTAGAGTCGACACACTTTGGCTCTACCATCATTGCCCACCCCCTAGTTGAGCATTTATGCTCAACCACATAAGATCTTGATCACCTTATAAACTGCAAACATTGAACACACTTTGAGAAACTTCAAAAGAAAATTGACCGTATGTACACAGTTTTATTCCTGACATATGGGAACATTGCTTAGGCTGGTTGCCCAACCCCCTCCATAAGAACCTGATGCATTGCTGGCACCAACTCTCTTTCAAAATAGAGCTTGAGATGCAGACCATTAACCCTGTGTTTGAGGAAATGACCATCCATCCTTATTAATACATAAGTACCATTAGGAAAAACTTGATGAACCTTGAAAGTAGCTCTCATACTTCATCACTAGATCGCCCTTCTCAATCAGCTTTGCTGGCAAATGTTGGTTGAATTTTTCTATTCTTTTCTCTCGCTGCTTCACATAAAAATCTCACGTTGCATCATGATCCATCTTCAAATTTTCAAGACTTGTAATCCTATCCTGCAAAACATCTTGATGAGTCTTATCGATTCGCCACAAACCTTTGAGAGCCCTAACTGCACATGCATAGGTAATACCGCTTCCTTGCCATATACCAACTCATATGGAGTAAAGTTGGTAGCCACCTTATAGGAAGTCCTGTAAGCCCACAAACATTTGTCAAGGTTAGACTCCCACCCTTCAACCTGCTGGTAGATGTACCTCGTAAGCATCTTCACTATCTGCCCATTGGCACTCTCCACCAAACCATTGCACTGTGGATGGTATGGAGATGAAAATCGATGTTGAATCCCCAATTTGTCCACTAGGGCACACACCAACTTACTTCTGAACCCTTGTCCTCGATCCGATATTAGCACTCAAGGCACTCCAAAACGGCAATATATGCAATCAAAAACAAACTGAGCAACAGTATGTGCATTTACCTCTTTGACTGCTTTAGCCTTGACCCACCGAATAAGGTAGTCTATGGCCACTACCACATATTTCTTATCGCTTTGCTGACTTGGGCAATGCACCAATTGCATAGAAACCCCACTTTTCAAAATCATCATGTGCGATGATAGCCCCTTGCTGCTCGGCTACCAGTCGTCTTTCACCCATCACTTGGCACTGATGACACGTCTTGCATCAATAATGCACATCTCGCACAACAGAAGGCCACCAAAACCCACTTCTTAAGATACAAAACAAGACTTGACTCTTACCTTGATGACCGCTTTCTTCGTGGCATTGCTCCAATACCATACCGATCTCCTCCTTGTAAAGGACTCGACGTAGCACCCCATCTCTACCGTGCATCATAAGATCCTCTCCAATCAGAATGAACTTCTGAGCTCTTTGAACAACTCTCCTCTTTTGTAGCTTGGAAAGCCCTTCAGAACATTGACCTATACTCAAGAAATCATAAATATCCTTCAAAGTCTCTCTACCTGCATAAGTAGCCGATCCCAGATACAAACTCGACACATGAGTCTGAACACAACTACTAGCCAATCAATCTGCTTCCTGGTTTTGCTCTCTTCTCACATGTTTCATCTGCACCGCTTTAAAAAACTTCAACAGCTTCTTTATGGAGAAAAACCAATCCTTGAGAGAATCCCTCTTTACCTACCATTGGCCCAAAAGTTGTTTGACAACTAGTAGAGCATCACCTTTTACTATTAACCTTAATATGCCAAACTCAATGCACTGCTTGAGTCCAAGATGTAGAGTAAGATACTCCGCCTCATTGTCGGTATGCACCTCCTCCAAGTTGTAAGCTTTGCAAAAAATAATTGTGTCGTGCGGGTCTTGAATGACCACACCTCCACCTGCTTTTTGTGTTACCCTTCTGTAAGCACCATCAAACCACATAGTGAAGGCCCCTTCCAAATCCTCCTTGTTGACTAGGATATCCGCCAAATGAGACCGTCTCGTGTGATCCACTTTTAACTCAAACTCAAACTCTTGGAGCTCTATCACCCACTTCATGATTCGTTTCCCTGGCTTCAAGTGTAGCACCACTTCAGGTAAAAGATTGTTAGCAGTCAACACATAAAATTTTCAAACAATCAAATACACTTTGAACTTTCTGCAGGCAAAGACCAAAGCCATCACCCACTGTTCCGCCTCCGTATAAGTAGCTTCCCCTGGACTAATGACCCTGCTTTCAAAGTAAATAGGCTTATAACTTCTCCCCACCTTTTGCAGCAACACTGCTCCAATAGCCATCATCCCCACCGTCATAACAATGTAAAAATCATCCTCATGGTTAGGAGGGCACACTGTAGATAGCTGACATAGAATACCTTTCACTTTGTCAAATGCCTCTTGAGCTTCTTCATCCCATTGAAATCCATGCACCTGTTGAGCCCTTTTCTAAAGAGGGTATACATATTGTGACAACATCCAAAAGAAGCGGGATAAATACTTCAACTTATGCACAAACAATGCCAATCTTGTTGCACTGGTTGGAGGTTCCATAAGAACCAATGCTTTCACCTACTCTGGTTATGATTCAATTTCGTTCTGTGATACCACATGACCCAGCAACTGAGCCCTTGGTTATGCTAGCTTGCACTTCTTCGGATTCAATTGACCTCCTTTTTCATCTAGCCTTTGAAAACCTAGCATCAACTTGGACAAATGTTCTGCCCTGGAACTATAGCAATCAATATCATCCATAAACACTCTGATGAACTTACCCAAGTATGGCCCAAACACCTTGTTCATCCAATCTTGAAATGTCACATACGCATTCACCAGTCCAAAAGGCATCTTGCGGTAGGCAAAGCAACCCCATGGAGAAATGAAGGTGGTCTTTCACCGGTCCTCCAAAGCAATACCAATCTGAAAATATCTTGAAAATCCATTCATAATGGAATAGCGTTCATGTCCGGCCACCTGGTTTAAAATCTCATCCTAGAAGGGCAGAGGGTAATGATTCCCCTTGGTCGTCGCAGCATTCAAAGGTTTATAGTCTACACATACTCGCCATTTTCCATTTTTCTTTGGGGTAATGACAACAAGAGAGATCCACCCACACTCTTTCACTGGATATATAATACCTGCCTCGAGCAACTTGTTGATCTCTTGCCATAGAGCCTCCTTCTGAATATCTCCCAACCTCCTGAGCTTCTGTACTTTTGGCCTGTATCCTTCTTTAAGTAGGATCTGATGCTCCACTCCTTTAGCTCCCCTCAGATATTTATACTCTGTCGCAAATAGGTCGGGATAGGATGCACATAGGTCCATATAACCTTCCTTCTCTTGATTTGTTAAATCGGTACCTAGCATATCTTCCACCTCTTTAGCCTTCAGACTACAAAGAAAAGTTTGCATACCTTTCCTTGCAATGGTAGAGGCTATTGTCACTCCGAATAAATCTGTATCTAGATTCAATAAATCCTCGTCACTCTCCTCCTCTTCAACATTGGTCAACCCTTATCATAAGTAGCCTCAGTTTCATACTCATAACTGGTACTGAAGTCTTGATTATCTCCCCCATCTGATGGATGAAAACGGCTCTCCTTGGTCTTTAGATCCAACACAATCTGTCGTCCATTTTCTTGATCCGGCAAAGTAAACACCCCAGTTTCCCAATCTTGCTTGGCTCCAATTGCCAACAACCCTGGCCTCCCCAATATAATTGGATAAGCATTTTCTCCTGCTTCCATGACAAGAAAATCGATTAAGCATTCAACTCCCATAACCTTTACCTTCACATCCTGTGCCACTCCTAAACACCGAGCTTTGGCATGGTTGGCCATCCTCATTTGCCCATTGGACCTGACAACAGTGTTAATGCCAATATCCCTCATAGCAGATTCAGTAAACTTTGGTATGCAAACAAGCATAAACTTTTCCAATTTAAAGTACTCACCACCATTGACCAACTGCATGGCCACTGCAAAGTCCCTCCAGCACTCTTCGAAGCGGTCAAGGAAGACACCAAATTCCTCGTTCATGTCCTGTTTCAGATTTTTCAACCTTGCATCCAAATTGACAGGAGATACCTCTTTTTGAAAATCTTGTAGAAAACGGACCTGCAACGCTGGTCACATAAGTTTCGGTTCTCCTTCCAAAGCATAGAACCATGTCTTTTCTCTTCCTTGCATCAACAAAGGAATCGTTTGCATTTTGCTCTCTTTATTTGGCATATGCAGTGATAGCATATACAACTTGAAATCTGCCATCCACTCTTCCAGATCTTCTTCTCTGGTGGAAACTCGTCCATAACTATGTGCTGCCATCTCTCCTTGATGGAAACAACTGTCTTTGATCAACACCGACGAGCAATTAGTTGCTCCTCCGTGGGGGCACCAGAAGGAGAGGGGGAATAGAGAACACACCCAGCACACAAAATGTTTTCCTCTCTATAGCCCAGGGATTCCACAGCACCCCTAACCTCTCTAATAACACCTTCAAATTGGCTAATTTGCACTAACAATCTCACTTTAGCATACCGAACCACCACCTCACACCTTGCAAGAAACACCATTCAGCATAAACACTCCTACACTGCTCAACTCACCCTTTTTTCGACTCACAAAACAACCCAATTCTACCCTCTTAGTGACACCCTTCAAGTTGCAGGCAAACCCTCTGCAAACACCGACAAGTACACAAAGAGCAAGAGAAAAGGAGGGGGATGGGGAGAAGCAACACATGAAGTAGGGACAAATATTTGGTATTATTGCATAGGGGGGTAGTACAGTAGAGTATGCAACTCCAATGGCAATCTTTGCAATACACAGGCTTGAAAACCTTCAATCACTCCTTTTGGAAAAAGCCCTTGAAAAATCACTCCTCCTTCCTTTTATAAGGCTTGGCTAATGCTAAAAATGAAAAAAAAAAAGAGCCATCTAGCTCATACAACTTAACTGGAGTTTCCTTTAGAAATTTTCATCGCATGGCTACCACTTGGCATTTTCTTGGTGTGAGGATATTTGCATGGTGCCCACTTTGCCTTGTCCGCTCAACTGCACTCGGACTCCCCTTGGACATGCTATCTCTTTCTCCTTTTCACTACTTCTTGTGGTGGGCTAAGCCCCTTAAATTCCTCAAATTTCTCCTCTCTCTACCGTGGGACACATCCCTCGTTTTGGGCAAACCATCCCCTCCCAATCGATAGTGATGTTGCTATTGGGGGGGGAGGCATTCTTCAAAAATTGGTGTTTCAACGGCCGTGGGCACGTGCCACCAGTTACACTGCCACATCATCCCTATTGCAAAGCATCGGGCCACCACCAGCGGGCGCGCGCACTGCGCAATAGCCACCACTACCAGCCAAAACCGCCTCGGCCTTACCCTCGCGCGCCAACAGCACCGCCACACACTTCCCCCATAGCTCGCGCCACATGGGAGTTCCACTCCCCTCTTGATGCCCTTTGAATGGCCACGGTCCATCCCATATACCCCAAAATTTGGTAGTCGACTCCCCCATGTGGGTTTTTTGCAGGGCCACGTGGCAACACCACTTCACTCCAGCCTTTTAAGGCTTTTGAAAAACATGAAATCCATCTTTAACCAAAACCTCCTTCTCTCCAGTTTGCAAGTCTTGCCATTTATGGATCCAGTGTCGAGTTGCCAGACTGCAAAGCCCGGGCATGACTCCATGTTGTCGACTACAAACCCATCCAGCTTTATCGGTTTTGCAGTTCTCTAATCCCTCGAATCGAGGCCGCAAATAGTTGATCAAATCATTTGCAATCCAATCCGGATAAGTGCACCTCATCTTCCGACTCCAGTATCTCCCCGCTCCGGACTCCGCGTGACGTGTAGTCACTTCCTGTTAGCATCATATGATGCATACTATGTACCAAAAACCTAGCGAGCTCATGAAAACACCAGATGGTGCATTTCCAAATGGGAGCAAGTGGGCTCATAACTAGCCCCCGGAAAAACTTCAATTGACTCTATCATGCTAACTCGAGCTCCGATTTGCAATCCAAGAAGTTAGGTATGCTCCATAGCTCAAGCACTACACATATATCCTTTGACACCTACCCGGGCCACTTGTCCGTAGCTGCCCTATCCGGCAAAAATCTACAACACCCTGAACCTTCAACCTTTAATAATTTGGGCTCCGTAGCTCATATTGATGAGCCGTTTGACCTGCTCCTTTAGCACTTCAATCTCTACATTACTGGACCAAAAAACTTCACTTTGCATCTCCTTCATTTGCTTCCCCAATTAGCCCCTCATGGAGCCTTCCTTGGCCTATAGACCACATCAGGCATACATTCCCGCTGTTGCTTGTCAACCCATGATCTTCCTAGTGGCTCCGACCTTTTGCCAAGCTTCTTCTAGGCTGCACATATTTGTCCATGCCACCTTCCAGAGTCGACACGCTTTGGTTGTACCAACGATGTAGAATAAAGAGATGTTACAAGTTTGTAAGCAAATTAAGTTGTTGAAATGCAAAAAGTTTGTGAGGCTTGTTAGTTTGAAAAGCAATCAAAAGCATAATTCCCTCATGACAAGCATGTAAGTAGGAATGTATTGAAATTCGTACATACAGGGGTCTGAGAAAGACTATGTCTATGGGTAGATGTAGGTACTATGTGATTTTCATTGATGACCATCCAAGGAGTGAAATAGAAACTATTTTTAAGGAAATGCAACAAGCACAAGTGGATATGAAGGTTTATTCAATAGTTGAAACTTTTTTGCACCAGTTATGAGATGCACGACAAGAATTGCATACACTTGAGGCTGGTGGCAATGTGTCTGTGGAGAGGTAGATTGAGTTGCAAGCTGTCATCACTGCAAATGCACAAGTTCTAAGTATTCTTGGTGTTAATAAGTCATGCACAATAAACAAGGATGTTGTTTTAGATTTACAGGTTATCATCACTCTTATGAGCTTATCATACTTGATCTCAAATGCTTCTGAGCATTATTTACTAACTTTATGCTTATTTTTACAACCAAGAGAAGCATCAAAAGATGAATATGCTTTTGGTGTGCCTTAAAGATCATGATAATTTTGTTAGAAATTATCTTTCACATTTTCAACAAGGTAAAGGTTCCTTGTTCTCACTAGCACCTCCTATGTCCATGGTATCTCAGGAACAGATAACCTTTGTGCAACCTTGTACAGCTTGCGGTTTGGGTTTACAAGATGAGATGGTAGTGAGTGTGTGCTACTATGAAAATACCCTTACCACATCTTTTTATTTTCCACATTGTGTATGTGTAATTATTTTTGCTTAGTAATGGAAGGCCGCCAAGAGATCCCTCATGCTATGAAGATAATGTTTGGTGCAAAGATGACGCTCATTGCAAAACCCTATACAAAAAAATATACCTTGCTAGGTATATTCTAAATATTGTTGACTTTAATTGTTAAGTTTTTAGTGATTGATTTTTCTAGTTTTTCAAACAAAAAACTTTATTAGGTAGCTACTAGCTAGCTAGCCAATAACTACCTAGTAGCTTTGACACAGCTATTAGAGATCCATTAGATACTTACTACATAGAAAATGGATATGTATCAGATCCATTAGTTGTCTGATAGGTAGAAAATATGTATTAGCTATTAGTTGTAATGTAGGTATTGGACAAGAATTGTGGGGGGAGGGAGGGTGTGACAAATAGCTATTAGTGCTAAATAGGAGTCTAATAGCTATTTGATATCTATATTACCAGATATTCAATAATTATTAGCTATTGATATCTACTAGCTTCTTAGAATATGAATATTACAAGATATTACCATCTATTACCACAAATTCAATAGCTATTAGCTATTGACAACTATTAGCTTCTCAACATATGAATATTTAATGAGCTATTTGCTAGCTATCAAACAACCATTAGATAGTGATAGCCGCGTCTGATAGAGACATATACTAGCTTTTGGTTACTGCTAGCTTCTAGTACATAAATATTTGACAACTATGTCATAACTACTTGTGTGTTTTCAGATAACTATTAGCTAGTGATAACTGTCAAATAGCTAAAAATACTACTTATATAGCAACTTGCTTCTAGGACATATCTATGATAGCTATTAGATAGATAATATCTAGTAGTACCTTTTAAAAAGCTACCATATAGCTATGTGGAAACAATTCGGTTCACTAATAGCATTTTCAATAGCTATTAGTCATTAAATAACTCTCAAGACTAGTTATAAAAAATTTCTTCTAGGACCTAAATATGGTAGTTATGTGATAGCTACTTGACAACCATTCACAAGTAATAGCTTTTCAATAGCTAGCACATAGCTATGACCAAACACTTTAGTTCACTAACAACATTTTCAATAGTTATTAGATAGCTATTACACATCATAGCTTTTCAATAGCTACCATATACCTATGTCCAAATAATTTGGTTTCACTACTAACATTCTCAACATCTATTAGACAACTAATTATAATCTATTAAAAGCTATTAGATTGATATATTTTGGTGGAGAGTGTTGGGGGTACCATTGTAGCATATCTACAATGACCAACAATAATTGTCAATCCGAAGGGATGAGCTACCCAGCTAGGGCAAGGAAACACTCACAAATTAGTGAGATAATCATGGCAACACGAATGGAAACTCTATGAAGTGGGCTTCTTGGCCTATGGAGGAGCTAAGCCATGATGTCTGGCAATGTTGACATCCACTTCTCTTCACCTCAAATCAACCCAATCACACACACTAACTATTTCAAAGACGCACAGATCACTAATCCTATCATGCAACACACTAATCACAAGCTCACACACATAGATCCATTGAGAATCTGCACTCTAATAAAACCTACATGTACACACAAAGATTAGAGGGAAATAAAACAAGATTAGAGTAGCATTAACCACTAATTAATTACAATCTAGCTAATCAAAGCATTAACAATCATAAGAAGTATGAGAGAGGCATAGTGAAAGAGAATTAAGCCTTGATTAGTGTTAATCAATTCACATGAGCAAGGAGAAGCTCAAGGACTCCATAGCCGCACACCTCATGAGCTCTCACCAAAGAGTGGTCCCAACAAATGAGACTGAGAACCCTAATTCCATTTACATAGTGCCTCATATACCTAGGGAAAAAATATGGAATGTTTGGGTGCCCAAGGCCTTTAGAGCTCCACAACTTACAACCTAGACACACTAACTGACCTATCCTTTACAACTTGGAACTCACATTGAGCCCGTAACCCATTACAAATATTACAATGGCTTGAAATAAATTGGGAAAGTACACTACATGGCCATTTTGGGAGATTGTATTTATTTGTGACCCAATATTTATTGCTTCTTCGTATTGATCTTTGATGTGCATCCGTAAATCTTGGGCCTTTATCAGCTTCTGTTAACTGACGTTGACTTAGTTAACATTCCCCCCTTCCGATTTGAGTGCCCGTCGTTGGGCACTATTGAGAAGTGTCTGTGGAGGCTGGAAGGTTCTTAATTGGTTGTTGATGGGCTCTCTTCATTTGGTGTTGTATTTGTTGATGAGATTCATTCTGCTGTAGCATCTTCATTGGTCCAAATTTGTCTTTGATGTGAGAGATGATGTCTCATTTGTTTGTTGTAGCAACATATGATGAGGCTTTGTTTATTTATTAAGAGTATGCACAAGAGAAGTAGAATGATGAGGATCTAAATTAGGGTTTACTGCCTGGATGACCAATGGGAGAAAACCCAGTGGAAAAAAAGTACCTTTGGGATACGCGCATTATTGGAGTACTTACTAGCATGGGAAATATTAATAAAGTACTAAAGGGATTATTTGATGCCCATCAAGATTTTTGGCTTTTTCCAAAAGAAGCATTTGTAAAAAAGTTATAAAAAGTGGTTAAAAGAGCCAAAAATAGTTCAAGGTATATATATATAAAAAAAAGACATGGGGACTGACTTTCGATTGAGTTAATCAAGTTCAAACCACAGAAAAACCATATAGCACAGATCAGTCAACTAAGGGGAAGCTATGTACCATGTTTTAACAAGGGTACATGGATCGAGATCCATGTCCCCCTATCTCACAGGCTGAGATTAGAGTTACACCATAGCTAGAGTAGGTCAAAGGGAGTCTAGTGGTCTTTCCAAAATTGAATTTGGACATCAAAAACCCATCCAAAATACCAAAGTTGCTAAGTACTCTAACAAAGCACAAAAACTGACCTAATTTTCAATCCAGAGGTTGAAATCCCAATTTTTTTGATATCGTAGCGTCTACTAACCATGCTGATTTTTATGGTACCAATAAAAGTCAATTTGATCTCCAAACATGGATTGTGGTCCATGTATCCATAGTGAAAACTTGAAAGTGAGTTTCTTCCTAATAAAAATAAAAATTTTGCTAGTAATACGTAAACTTGATTGGAGTCAAAAGATTACAAAATCTACAGGCATTACACTTTGAGTGAAAGCCTTTAAAGCGCATTGATAGGGGGCGTAGAAGAGAATGAGCCGCAAGAAGAAGCTTGAGCAAATTCTCCCATTCACTCTGCTCAAGTACTCTTGTAAGGAAGCCTCTACTTATTTAGAGAGAGAAAGACTCGAGTTTGAAGGAGCAACAATCTATGAAGCAGCTTATAAAGACACAAAAAACAATGTGATTACCATCCCCATGATCCCTCGAGAGGCATACGCTTTGGCGAGTAAGCGACCCATTGGAGAAGAAACATCACAGAGGAGGAAATAACAAAAATCTCAACCCTCAACAATAACAAAGTACTGACCTGAAATTTTCCAGATCAGTAGTGCATACATAAGAAAACATATTCTCAAGTCTAGTTTTGGAAAAAAATTGAGCGAATTTGGGTCAAAATCCAACAAAACAGATGGCAGACTGAAAACGCAAAGAAGACCTAGTGTTGGGCATTTGACCTATCAAAACAAGTCCAAATACAAAAATATTTGCTTAAAATTGATACAAAGATTGTGCATAACCCTGTCTAGCCACTATCAAAATTTCAAGTCAAAATTTGACAGGGGGTCATGGATCTCGATCTATGTACCTCTTCATAGTGAGGGTATCTGACTTGATGAGATTGTAGACATACTTGAGTACATCTCAAATCTAACTTGAGCTAAAAATACCCTTTGGAGACCAAGATATAAGCCAAAGTTCCTTTGTCCTAGTCCTGAGACTGTTTTCAGTGTTGTTTCAAGTGCAATACCGAAATTGCTCTAACTTTTGATAGACAACTCCAAATTGAATCATGTATAGCCACGAAGAAATTTGCGAGCAAAAGAACTAATTGTAATTCCTACTTCCTACTATTTTTAGGTTCCTAATTCCAAACTTTTAGGGCACCTAGAACTAGTTTCTAGAGACCAAAGGACCACAAAGACCTCACTTCTGAGAGACATGATCAAGGGAAAAAGGGGATAAGTTGCACTAAGCCAAAGTGGGTTTGTCAAAGACTGTCTTGAGAGTATTGAGTGAGCTTTAAATGACAAATCATCCACCACCAGGGTTTTCTACTCAACTCAAAGATATGTAAACTATAAGAAATGATGCAATACCTTTGATAGTGGGATTAGGAGAATACCTAGAGGAGAGACATCCTTTGATCCACAAACCAAACATGAGATTCATCAAAACAAAGGAATACATGAGAGTTCCAAAGATTATGCTGATGAGGGCTTGTATAGATACACAAACAGGGATCCACATACCTTCTGCAAGTATGTAGAACCCAATGCGAGAGAGTTGATTGACCATAAAAATCTCTATGCATTCACATATACAGATACCCATGGAGTGCAAGTTTTGATGGTAGACAAGTGTGGATGAGAGTACAAAGTTGTTGATCCAATCAACCTAGAACGATACACATGCAAGGGTACTCCAATATCTACTTAATTTCAGTAAGAAATGATGCCAAAGAACATTATGGGGAGGATTCCACCAGGATTTTCTCATAGGCGAGAAGAGAGGGTGCGAGATGCCTTTGCAAGAACGACAAATTGGTTGGATTGGTGACTAAGAACCACGAGAAATGAGACCATATCAAGTGGCCCAATATGCCAAAACAAAGTACAATGGATCATATGCTAATGTCTCACTCCTCAAACAAGTTTTGAGAGTTGAGCAGATTGCAAATGTTCACACATAGTATTTGGCTTAACCCTGGAATGGATAGCATTGATGTGGTTCCAAATATAACACAACTCTTACAAAAAATTTTAGGGGAGTTCTCAAAAAGAGGGATCAAGCATACCATGTCACAGATCCATGCCTTTAAGAAAAAGGAAAATGAAAAAGTGAAGGAAGCTTTGCTTCGCTTCAAACAATACATAGAGAGATGTCCTATGAAAGAGCTACCACAAGATGAGAGGCTATCAATTCTCTTCATTGAGGGCTTGAATAATGCAACTCTCAAAAAGGAATTTCATTTGAAAGCATGCACAACATTTGAGCAAGTCACTAGAGAAGTTCTATATCTAGTTGACAATTGTAAGGCCTATGTAGAGGTGACAAAAGAAGTAGAAAATGCGACTAGTAGTGCCTCATCTTGGAAGAGAAAATCCAAAATCCGCAACAAAGCGAGATTTTTCAAACTCCTACAAAACCGAGCATTGATCAAGTGGTTGAGGAGGTGATTAGAAGAATAAACCAAGGCTATAGAAAGGACATAGATAAACGACAACAACCCATGAGAAGATGTGACATATGTGGAGGGGATCATCCACCGCATTGCGTAACACTCAGTCAAGACCGCAACATATGCTAGGAAAACAACCACCTCTTTTGAATAATGGTAGAGTGGTAGTCAACTACACTCAACCATTGTATGTGCCACAACCAACACAAAATCAATACTCCATGGACGAGAATACGCTCATGTTCATAGCCAATCAAGAGTATGGTTCCAAGAATATTCCTACCAGTCAAGAACAACCATTGGCTACACCACCAACTACACAACAAGTAGGACCATGCTACAATTGTGGAGGTAAATATCAATGGCGAAGAGATTGTCCTCATTAGGAAAAGAACCTAAAAATGTTGAGATATTGTCTAGAATGTGTTGTTACACACCTGGTTCATGATTGTCCAAAATACCCAAACAACAAGAGAAAAGCAACAATGAACGTTGTAGGAGTGATTCCTTCTTCAAGAAGATCTGAGCTAGAACCCACAGTTCCTGTGCATGTAATGACTTGAGCTCAAGCTCAAGAAGCTACCAAAATGCAACCATTGAGGAGGATGAATGCAAATTGCGTATTCAAGCAGAAATTGAGAACATATCAGTGAGAGCTGGAAAAAAAGTTTTGGAAGGCTAAACGAGAAAAAAAGAAAGTAAAAAGACTGAAAGAGAAAACCACCCTAGAATTTGAGCTGCACCAAATCAAAGAGCAGCTGAAACAAGAAACCAAAAACAAGAAGAGAACAAAAAAAGCGAAATCATCCAAAATTTCATCGGGAGGTTTGGTCTTGGTAGAAAAATTTAATGAGCAATTAGATGCCATGTTGCAAGATTATGAGGCTAGACTAAAAACCAATCAAACATTAGAACAAAGATTGCTGACATATCCACATCCAAAAATTGAAAGCAAACGAATGGAAATGTGCAAAAGGTTCATAGAGAAGGTCCAAGCTCTAATGCATCCAGAAATATTGAATGTCCCTCAACAAGTAGTGCATGTACCTAAAAACAAGGACAAAAGCGCACGAAAAGAAAACAAAATGGGTGAACCAACCAAAACAAGGAATAAAAAGGCATTAGATATGGGGGGTGTTAAAAACACGACGGACAAGGTGGAGTCTCATGAGATGCAACTTATTCCTGAAGTGGACGATCCATGGCCACAATCCTTATGGGAGATGATCAGAAACCATAAAGATGGTAGTGCTACTTTATAGGCAGCACCTATCCCCAAGATCAACATGGAACACAAGGTCTATCTTGGAGATATAGGACCTCTATTTGGAGATGCTAGGTCTATAGCATCCAAAGATAACAAACCACACTCTCTACAAACTTTGCCATATTATATAGGAGAACATGAAACAAAATATGAGATTAGAGTGGTACCTTCTTAGTGGAAAGCCACACCAAAAATGATGGATACCAAAAGCTTGTTGAATTGATGTCTTCTCATATACAATGTACACTTTCTCTCTCATAGTTGCTAAAAAATGGACTGCATCTATGGGGCCAAATGGGCAAACATCTGGAAAAGATGGGGTTAAAAATCCCTTCATATGACAAACTTGTATATGAGAACATGGGTACGACTCAATCCAAGAAACCAAAGGCAAGGTGCGTACCACTGAATAAAGTGGGTGACTATTGAAAAGGAGAAGAAGGCACCACCTTACCACTAGATTACAAAGGAGTAAAAACAATAGCCATACTTGATAGTGGGCCTGGAATAACCATTGCTACAAAGGGAATCGAGGAGAAATACAGAAGACCAACTCTCAAAAAAACGTGCATGAAGCTACAACTAGTAGATGGATATGTAGAGAGATCCTTAGGGATGCTGGAACAAATTATTGTATCCTCTTGTAGAATAGAGTACGAGCACACTTTTGTTGTAGTTGACTTTGAAAAAAGCAACAACTTTGAGGTTATTTTGGGACGGCCATTCTTGCATCAACTCAAAATGGTTCAAGATTGGGACTATGACCACCTCTACTTGCAGCATAAGGGTGTCACAACTAGGGTCAGTACAAAGGACCATAGTTACAGAGACATAAATCAAACCCCAGTGGAAGACTTTGATCTAACTACAGATTTTGGAATACAATTGTCTACTTGGTTGATGAAGCCATTGCATGTTGGATGTGCGGAGCAACTGAATGTAGAAGCCTGAGAAAGGAAGATTGCATCTTAGAGTGCTCGATAGAAGATAAGTACTATGTGAAGGATCCATTCCCAGAATATTTGTTTGAACCCTTTGGATGGGAGAAGATACTGGCTACTTTAGATGTTTGTGTAGATGACACAATGCCTACAAAGTTTTGTGATGAGAATGGCTATGATATAACTCCTTGTTTTAGGACAAAGGTATTGACAGTAGAAAAGGTGAGGAAAACAAGTATGTCATCGATCACCATGCGAAAGCACAAACGAAGGAAGAAGAGTGACCATGAGAATATGTCATCATTGAAATACCTGAAGAATCAACAAGAGTTGTTTCAAAGAATCCAACTCTAGAAAAAGCGCAATTGAAAGCAGATAAAAAAGTAGTGCTTTGAAGTACCTATTTTCAGCAAAATCAAGATCAAGAGAAGAACATGAAGAAGGAAAAAAACCGATTGTCTCCTACAATGATCAAATCCAATATATGTGGAGAAACAAGACTCAAAATCACATGTTTATATGTGATAGATTCAAATGCGACAAAGAATTTGTTGACTTATGGTACATGGATAATGATGGAAAAGCCGCCAATCAAAGAGCTAGAAGAAACACTGTACACACGTTCTAAAATATTAATTCCTAGTTTTGGCGTGACAGAAGCCATACTTAAGTTGAGTATTGGAGAGTTCAACAGTAGTTTCTATATAATTGACTCTCATCACATCAAAGAGATCCTAGTCTTGACTAAAAACTGGATGGACATCTTCTTTTGACAACAATAACAACACCAAAAGTATGAGAAGCATCTCAAATCCATGCTAAAAAGAAGTAACCAACCATTGCAAAAAAAGGTAAGCGGCTAAGGTCAACACCAAAGTAGATCAACTTGCAAGACGACTTTACCTTCCATGAGCCTTCATCAAACTTCCAATGCAGCCTCTACATTGACAAACATCCCATCGACAATGCAATGGGAACGGAAGCAAAAAGTCTAGCAACCAAAGTTTCCATTGCAACAAAGACTTCAAAAAAAGCAGAAGAGAATCAACCAAGTGTTGGTATCCATTAGCACATCAAAGTCAATGACCCAATTTGGATACACCAAGCATGCATTCAATCTTAACAACCAAAGGTAATAGAGTGGGTAGCATCAAATGAGTCAATCAGTGCTAAGGGCTACTTTCAAGGAAACACCAATGTTTGGGCGAGAAAGCCTAAAGTAATAGTTTGGACCTACTCACCTCAACCAGAGAGTTCTTAGTGAGGAGCAAATTGAGATATCAATAAAAGATAACCACCTCAATCAAGAGAAGGAACAACCACAAATAAAGGCACAAGAGACGACCATCAAAGAAACAAGCAATGCAAAACGTATGGCTACCGAAGACAGCAGACTTCAACGAAGCTACCCAACAAACACAAGTACAACATTGGATGATTTCATTCAAGCTACTTAAATAACAAGGATTTTATGAAGCTGACACTCAAATTTGGTTACCAAAAGTTTTAGCTCAACCTAAAATAATGAAGATCAGTTAGGAAACACAAGGCTCCACCCCAAGGCAAGCAATGACAACCAAGATCCAACAAAAGCCAATTACAATCAAAGTTTCTACAATCTCTGTATGGATACCTCATCATGTATTGCAAAAGAAAGACTATTACAATGGTAATTATCAGGTCTAAATATTAAAACCTAGTGTCCATCAAGTTATCAAGCAAAATGAGAAAATACAACGGATGGTCACATTAGGGACCAACGACAAGGTGGATTCCAAAATCACAAGTGGGAACTCAATCACAAAGAGCACACACACACACATCTATAACTGCTTCTTAAAGCGTAGGCTCCAGATGTCCCTGCTACAGTGTTGTTGGACCTATTTTTCAATGCAGCTTTGACATTCGACAAACAAAGCAAGAGGAGCCAACATATGCCAACCTAATGGACAAAATGGTGGCATCCATAGACCAACACAATGAAAGAGGCCTAAATCTCCAAGAGCTTATGAAATTGGGTTTCTGGCCTTGAACGAGTGTTGCCATTAAAAATACATGGCATAGAAGTCAAAGTTGAGAAGCTAAGCCACTGAATGAGCAAGGCATTAGTCCCAAAGCTTCAAGTAATATTCTCTATGGTCTTAGCATCTTAACTATTCTAGGTACTACTCAATTTGGAAGAGTTGAGGATATTTATGTTGTGTCACTCATACTGGTATAGGTGAGCATAAGAGTCAAAGTCTATGTATATTAAGCCTGGTGAAGTGAAGGAGGAATATCAAAAGAGACTCGTGCACTAAGCACAATGAGATATTATTGGAGAAGCTTCTACATCAAAAACCCTTCTTGGAAACGTGGAAGCTAGTGTGATGTCCTTTGATGTCACATATGCTACATTTGTTCCTTGAAGCACCCATCAACTCCATCTTTTACACTACATGCTCTTGTTTGACCATTTCTTAAATGCATATAGAGTGTCCCATAATTGGCACTTGCATTAGGCACTCATCCTTTGTTTCTCCCAAGCACTCACCTTGCATGAGCAGGTACTTCAAATCCAACTGTCAACTCCAATAGGAGCATATACCAAAGGCACCATTTTGCCATCGAGTTTTTTCCCTTTGGTCATCCAAGTTTCAAACCCTAATCTAGAAACACTCAACACTATCTTCTTGTATATATTCCTTCTACATCAGCAATAAGGAAACAAACTAGAGAAACAGCTGCAGGTCTCCACATGATTATAAAGAGCAACTCCTATCTCCCAGGACAATGACAAATCTCCATCAACAAATAAGGGAAAGTCAAAGAATGGCAAGCAAGCAATGGAAAATTTAGCAAGAAAGCTCTCAACAAAAACCATAAGGAGATCAATATTGCTAAAGATAGTGACGTGGTTTAGGAACTTGAGGGAAAAAATCCATTATCAGGTCCAAACCCAATAGTTGCTAAGATCCCACAAAGGCAGGCACATCAAAAGCCATCTTCATGGCCAATAGTGGCAACAAAGAAACAAGGCACAACAAAATGCAAAGTCTCCTTGACAATTGAAGTTCAACACATGCATCACCTAGAACACAAAAAAATAAAAACCACTCAAGGAAGGGGGGAGCGTCATCAAGACAAAACACTTCCCAAGATAAATACCAACCTTGAAGAGAAAGCTAAATACAACCCTCAAAACATGGTCATGTCAAGGGATGACACGAGCTAGGGAGGGGGGATGTTGGGGCGGATTGACTGAACAAGCACCCACTTGGCCGAACACGTAGCTGAACACCACATTTGTACTCTATTATTTTTCCAAGCTAGTGTAGCTACACTGTGTGTAGATCTTGATTCTAGAGTAGCATGTTGATTCCTTGAGTTGTAACTTTATCATGATATTTGTAAAGGTCCATGTGAGTCGGCCGCTGGCCATTTAGAAATCCCTAGGTATAAAGGTCAATAACCTTAATGTGAAAAGGAGACTTATCTTTTGAGAAGATGCTGGCGGATATGTAGCACGCAAATGCTAGCGTAGCGATAACTAAACCAACATATCAAAATGCTAGCCAAGGATGTAGCTTGACCCCAAGTGCATGGAAGCAAGTAGATGGTTGTCAATCACCTACTCGACCTTCTAAAGACAATCGCTACTCAAAGAAATCAAATCCAGACATCCTATGTGCTTGTAACTACAATACAACCTACGATGATCATGCTACCAAAATCAAGACCAAAGAGTCCTCAAATCACCTCAAAACTCACAGGGAATCCTCTATCAAGATCTTGCTGCCCTATGGACTCTGACCCTATATCCCACCCATGATCATTTGGTGCAAAAAATTCATATGAAGATAGGCAGTCTATTACAGGTCATTGATTCTCAACATGCATGGTCCTAATGTGTAGCTCTTCTTTCCGTGAACCTACTGGTATGAAGAACTCGCAAAACAGACACATGGTTTGCAAGATAACTCACTCAAAAGCTTGTGGGAGCTCGCCTTGCGACGGAACCAAAATCTCACAAGCTTGACATTGGTGCATAGCCCTTGCTGTTGCTAAATCACTAGTGGTGTCTGCTTTGCAATGGATTATCTATAGTGCATTTAGTTAAGAGATGAGACCTCTCTCTCTCTCTCTCTCTCTCTCTCTCTCTCTCTCTCTCTCTCTCTCTCTCTCTCTCTCTCTCTCTCTCTCTCTCTCTCTCTCTCTCTCTCACTCACACAGACATAGAACATAGTAAACACAAAGATTGATCAATTAAAAGTCCCCCTTAGGGTTACAAAACTTTGGATTTTATACATTCCTCTTGAGAGGTACATTCTCATAAAAAATAGTCCCTCAAATCTATCACAATTAAATGTTACAAAAAATGTGTGATTCTTCTCACTGTTCCTCCAGTCAACACTCCCCCCCTCCACGTCCATGTTGTCCCTGACATGATTGGTCCATGTCTTTGTCTGGTCTTTAGTCCGTTCCTTTGCTCAATAGAACCTCGATGGATTAATCATCTTCAAGTAAGATTCATACTTGATAATGCTGATGCTCACCATTGGTACAAAGATATTACTGTCATATGTGAAAAATCATGTATAGAAAGCCTCTTCAAAGGCTTGCATATGGAAGCTAAATAGAAACATCAACTGTTGGTAGAAGTGGTGTAGCACTTGTGGCGAGGGTTGAGTGGAGAGGTCGTAAGCAAATTTGAGGAGAGTGTCGCCCGTTGATAGTAGACTTGAGTTCATAGATTTATGCAGCACGAACACCTCGATGCAGGCTAGCAATGCCTTGTAAATCTTCTTAAGCATCACGCACGTCAAATCAGGAGAGCGAGTGAAGAGCTTAATGGCACCTATTAGGGTTTTCACTATGTAAGTCCCACTTATTCTCTCTCCTTCTTTGGGTGGTGGAAGCTTAGTGTAATTCGTCCAAGTTGGATGCTTCTCCAAAAGCCTCAAGTGATCCTTCCATGTGTGCATCCTAGGTACTAGGCAAAAGGATACATCATCTCTGATAGACTTTGGAGCATCGACTAGACATACTAGGTACACTAGGTACTTTGTAAGCCAGCCTTTCTCCACTTTGGCTATGAGTCCACTATTCTCTTGGATATTGCTTGATCTTTTATGTCACCTTCAAAGAGTGGTGTCGTCTCCTCTACTTGAATTCTATTATTCATGGTGAGCACTTCATACTTGAGAAAAGGGTAAGGGAGGGATGGCTGCATCCACTCTTCTTTTATTACATTTGTATCTAGCCCTAGCACCCCCACAGAGTGCAACATCCTTTGCTCCCAGTCTATGGATACTCTAACACTCTCTTGAGTGGCTTACTGATTACATTTGTATCCAGCCTTTACACCCCCACAGAGTCCAGCATCCTTTTCTCCTAGTCTATGGTTTCTTTAACACTCTCTCTAGTGGCTTGCTCTATCAAAATCCAGAGATGGGCCTCCTCCTCCATCGTCATCTCATGCCCTTCTTCTTGAATTTGTGGAGGTATCTCCACCAATATGGGTTCCTCAAAGTTGTCTAGAATCTCCATTGGCTCCTATTGGGCATTGACTCCTAAGTCACTTGGACCCGGATATGTAGCTTGACCCCTTGCTCTCTCCACCTGTTGTCTCAATTCTTCCAGTTGTTGTTGTGCCAGCTCGTCTCTTCTTGTGGCTTCTTCTGCATTATTGACTAACGGCTCTTGCAGCATTTCTAATTGGTGATTCAGCTGATCGTTCTCTTTTTGGAGCTCTTGTTTCTTATCCTAGTGAGTCTTTCTTCAGCTACTAAGGAGCCTTATGCAATGTGGACTCTTTGTCTTTGCTCCAACCTCAATTTCTTTTGAAGTGCCATGATCTGAGCTTCCAAAACTTTGTACAACCTGACTATTCTCTCCTTTACTTGCTCTTGCAGCCCTTGGGGTTGTTCTTAGCCTTTTTATGGTCAATTCCTAGAGCTCTAATTTTGCTTTAAGCTCTATCAATTCATCACAAGATGCCTCCACTTCATCTTTTATTTTTTCTTTCTCATCTTGCAGGTTGGCAATCTCTTTAGATACCTCAGCCATTTGGAGGGTTAGGGCATGTCGTTCCACTTCAACTTCTTTTAGATTTTTTCTTTGTGCTTCTTGATCTCTCTCTCTCTGCACTCTTTGAATAGCTATTTTTAATTCTTTGGTGAGGTTCTCATGCTCTCCTATTAAGTTTTTCTCTCTCGTCTTCAACATGCTATTTTACTCAACCATAGTGAGAGGCCTCCCCGCTGGCGTGGGCAGTGGTCTAGCCAGGGGAATTTGGTGGCCCATACTTAGTAGAACTCTCACTGGAGGAGGAGGACATGGGATCTCCAGAGGCCTCCACCTTGGCGCTGGGGTGACTCACACCAATCCTAGCAATCTGGGCGGTGATAAATGCAATTTTGATTCCCTTCTCTACGTATTTTGGTCTCGTGGCTTCTCCTTGACTTTTTCTTCTTTCTTAGCAGCCATGGCGGGATTAATATATCATATACAGCTTTAAAAGAATATTCATATGTGTAACAAACTTTGATGAGATCATCAAAAGTGCATTTGCCTTTCTTTCCCTTATCTTCTTGTGCTAGCTCAGCCTTTGATGCCTTTGGTGAATCCTTTTGTTGAGATGTTGAGGGGTTTTGGGCTTGGAGGTTATTGGGTGGACCTTGGGGGATATGATGGTGTTATTGCGCTTCCTCCCTCCACCTTGGACTCTCTTTCTTGTTCCCTTTGTGCTTTAGGCTACTCTTGCAGCTTCCTCTTGATATCTTGAAATTCCTCGACAGTGAAAGGCTCTAGATTTTGTTGTTCCATCACCCTCTCAAACTCTTCATATGCTCGGATATAATGATCAAATGGACCCTCTAATGGTCAAGAGGAGCGTTTGCCCATTTTCTTTATCTGGTACCCAATACTCCTCAAAATCACCCTTTAGTGCTCTCTTAGCCTTGAATTGCTCGATCAGTCTCTCAATGTGGGATGACTTTGACTTGTGGTCTCTTTTGGTTTCTTTTCCCTGGTCATTACACTCTTTCCTTTATTCTTTGGTGTCTCTTTCATCTTTTCTTCTTGCACTGTCTCCAGCTTTCTTCTGAGCCTTGTTTTGAGACATGCAGTGTCACTGGTGGTTCATCTTCTGCATCTTCTTTAAGCCTTAGCCATTCATTCTGAGTAGGGGGTTCTGGCCACTTTCCTCTAGCTCTAATTGCTTCATATGCAATTTTGGTTAAGAATTTTGCTCCACTAGTGTATTTGGGCTTATCAATTCCCAATCCCACTACTTGTTCATGTATATATTGAGCATAATTCACATCCTTTGGTACATTGCTTCTCAGTGCCCAAGTGAAGGTGGTGGCAATGGCATGCGGTGGTGTAGCATACTTTTGTGGCCTCTTCTATGGAAGAATTGGTTGTACAATTTGCAAATTTTGATGGCTCTTGGGTCATCCATGTTGTCAAAGATAGGGTTGTTTTTCTTTTGAGAGTATACCTCCACCATGGTCTCTTGTTTCTTTCACTGAGCTGCTATTTGTAAGGGCCTCCTCATAGCCCTTACTTTTGACTATCGCATCTAAGCCATCAAATTTAAAAATAAAAAGAAAATAATAGAAAAAAGCTCGAGTAAATTCGGGTTCAATTCAAGCACCAAAGTATACCCACGAGGCACTTCCGGCTTATGCCATGGAAATAGGGGTATAACCAATGCATTGGAAATCGGATTTTCATTTTGAGAAAATTGACATAAAGAAAAAGATAAGGAAAAATGAAAGGAAAAAGGTAAAGAAGGAGAAGATAAGGATAAGGATCATGTGAGTGAGTAGCTTGTTGAAGAATTCTTGAAAAGCAAGATAAGTTATCAAGATAAGTAAAAAAAATTATCTATAAGGAAGATAAGCTATCAAGAGAAGTGAAGGTACTTATCTAAAATGTGCATAAAAAGAGGGCTTCTCTTCTCATTTTACACTTCTCTCCTTCATTTTCTTAAAGTGAAAACTGGAGAGTAAGCTTGAGAAAGCCATAGCCACAAGCCTCTTTCACACACACATCCTACACACATAGTCCTCTCCAAGAGAAATCATGGCCAAAACCTTAATCAAGTTTGTTAAAACTTAATCTTCTGCACATTATACTCTCCTTATCCTCTCTCCTAACCCTCAAGCTTTCCATAGCTTGAATCTTGTTTATCTCATTCCTTTCTCTCAATCCAAGTAGAAAAATTGGTGGTCTTCAAGAGAAGGTGAAGAGAGTCCAAAGAAAGGAGAAGACTATACCATACACCCACTAAGGTAATGTTTTCTTGTTCTTTTTATGCTACTACACTTGGTTGAAAGTGATCTATCTTTCATGATTACTTAAATTCATGCTTAAGCTCTAATGTTTTCATAAAAAATCCTTTCCCTTTAATTGCTTGGGAAGAAGAAATAATTTCTTAATTTTGTTGTTTCTTTCTAATTATGGTTCATTACTAATTATAACTAACCATGTTGCTAACAACTAACCATGATGTTATTTCAAGTTCCGTTATTTCAATTTTCTTAGTCTATCAGTCTAATATGGCATAGAGAGAGTAGCTGAAAGCACTCTCTTTAACCATAAGTGATTGAAGGTCATAATTATCTAAATATTTCAAGTTCCGTTATTTCAAGTTCTTTAGGTTACCAGACTAATATGGCATAGAGAGAGTAGAAAGCACTCTCTTTAACCATAGGTGAATGGAGATCATATTTATCTAGATAGTATGCATGATGAATGGTGAATAATCTCTTTAATTATCCCTTAATCTCTCGCATACCCCTTTTAAATTGATTTTTAAGTTATTTTATACTCTTACCTAAACTATTTCCATAAATCAAAGGCAACTAAGTAATGGATTGTTTTTGGAACTAACCTTATTTTCCAAAAGAGGATTTATTATTCTCCAAAAGAAATGCTCTTGATTTTGCATACATTATGTGTGTAAAAGTTTTAGTGTGACATACTAAGTTAGTATTTAACTTTCAAGAGGGAGTTGAGTTTTGAAGGGTAAGTTTATCATAGCCAAAGGAGTTTTCTATGAGAAAGAAGATTCCTTTCCAAATAAGGTCATTCCCTTCCTTCCATCTTCTCCATTGGAAAACCCCAAATCCTTAAATCTCTCTTAACTATGAAAATAATCCTCTCCACGGTAGCAAAGTACGCCTAAAGCCCATCTCAAAGAAGAACCTTTTAATCATTCATACTTCATTGCATGCACATTTCTCACTACACTAACATGTCCACTCTTAGGAACGTTGCATTTTCACTCTTGGACTATCATTCATTGAAGGGTTTTACTCTTACACAATCAAGCATTGACTCTTGCATAATCACTCAAAAGAAGTTTACGATTGTAAGTTGCTGCACTCTAAAGTTCTATGTTTGCAATTCATGACCCACTCTAGAGCAAGGATAAAAGAGCATATGAATTGTTCTTTTCAAGTTTTTATTTTCAAATTTGTTTTGCAATTGCGATGTGGAGGGGAGTAAGAGGATATCTTTGCAGAAGTGATGACTGTGTTGCTTGAACATAAAACTCCCATCGCTTCCATGGGGATTCCCCATGGATGGCAAATGGTGCAAAGAAAACAAATGGGAATCGTCCAAGATGGGGTTATCTTGAAACTTACGTCGACACAAAACCTTAAACTCCCAAGAGACTCGTTGTGTTTCTTAAGGTCTTGTTTGAGTAGACATTAAAAGGAAATAGGAACTAAGGGATTATAATTCAAGGAACTCACTCTAAATTTCAACTAGGATTAAAACTTTGCCAAAAAGATTTAACGTGGATAGCCCTAGCATAGCATAGAAGATTTAAGAGTGAACTTTGTCATACATGTTTGGAAAAGGCTGGCGTATGTGTTTACCTGTGGGATGCAACGGGTATGGTCCTTTTTGACTAGGACTAATAACCGTTGATCTATGTTTTGAGGTTGGGTTCATTCAATGCCCTAGAAATGCAATTGAGTGAGTAAGTATAGAGTATAAATTAGTGTGAATTAGTATGAATTAGAGTTTTCATTATAATAGATGATTTTTGGCACCACACTCAAGCAGTGCTAAAAATATCCAAGTTTAGTGTAGTCCCACCTACAAATTTTAAGTTTTACCTCTAAATTTTAATTTTAAGGTTAAAAAACCTTTAAATTTTGAAGAGATTTAGTTTAATTTAGTGTAAAAACCTTCAAATTTTGTCAATTTACCTGTAGTAAAAACCTTCAGCTTTGGGCCAGGTTCAGACAAGCCCGACCTTCTTCTCCTTGATCACAAGAGCCAATGGTAGAAATAGAAATATTTAAAATGATCACGTAAATAAACAGTCAATCAAAATCGCTTTTTGGTTGAGTGTTGGGGTATTATGCCGTTGATTCTGTGATCTGCTTGCCCTCCCTTTTATTCTTTTCCTTCTCCCCCACGTTCCAGCTTTCCTCCTCCCAAGAGCTCTTGTTCCCATCTTTGCATGCCCAAAATCCCCTCTCTATATCCTTCCACACAACACATTTATCCTCCCCTTTTCATTCCAAAAGCCCTCTTTTCAACTCCTCCACAATAGTCACGGCGCCGTGACTGACAAGAAGCAAGAAAAGGCATTGATTATGTGGTGGATTGGATTTTGAATGAAACTTGACGTTGCTACTACTATTGAGCATCTTTTCCATGACCTTCTGGTTTCTTTTTGGCTCTGGACCACTCTCAACGCAAGCTCATGTACACCTACACCCCTTCTTGCTCGCTTTTGATCTCCCATGCTATCTTTAGTTCACATTAAAACCCACTTTTTTTTTTCCACTATGGCTAGCCTTTGAAGACATTTAAACTTGAGCGGCCTTAACCTATTGGGCAGCCACCCCTACTTGGCATAAATTCCACCCAAAGCTTTTATGGGCATGGCATCTCTCTCCAACAACCCCTAATGAGCAATCACAGTGCAAATTCTCTCCCCCATATCGATGCCTTATGAGGCCACTCACCTTCAAGATGCAAGCATAGATAAAATCATTTTGGAGAAAGACATTCCCTTGCATCCGAGAAAGACCTTCCCTTTGCATCCTCAGTCTCCAACTTTGTTGTCCAAACTTCTTTCAAAGTTTTTTTCAATTCTTTGTATCTTTGTTTGCGCTCTGTTTTTTATAATTTCGTTGATTTTTAGAGTTACTTTTAGTCTGTAATTTTGGTTTACTTTTTTTTTTTGGATTTCCTTTTTCTGTTAAGATGGGTTTCATGAACCTCTTTGATATCTCGTCTTTGAGGCAATCACTTGCTTCAACCAGCCTCAGATACTACATTTTGTTTTTTAAGAGAGATATACGTTTTTCTTTTCTTTAATTTCGTTTGTTCAAGCATCTTTCTTGGTATCTTCGTTGTCTTTGTGATTTTTAGTTGGGAAAATCGTTTTTTTTAAAAGCTTGTTGATCCCTTATCGATGTCCTACTTGAGTGCTCATCCTCCATATCGTCCTCTAAAGGTTTGTTCCTGGAGTCTTGGGATACTTCCTCATCAATTTTGCTAAGGTCTCTTATGGAGATCTCATCCACTATGTGTGTGTAATCTGTGACTCCCTCCATGTCAGGTTCTTTTGATCCTGATTCTAAGTTCAAGATAACAAACGAAATTATATCATATCCTTCCCCATCACAGAATTTGGTTAGTGTCACCTCATTCACACACACATCAATGGTGGCCAATATCTGATGCCATCCAAATGGTTCAAACATCTCTTTTGGAAAAGGCTCTAGTACATATGCCTCATCTCGTACTGGTCCATCAAGAATACACGTTTCTTTTTCAGACTTCCACATTCCGAAGCTCCACAAGATTGATGAAATAGGCCCGTTACCTATCACAAGCAGGGGCAAAATCTATATTTTGACTGCACTGGACTATCTCTCTAGATGGGCAGAGGCTATATCAGTAAAACAAATCACTGCAAAGGATGTGGAAAAATTTGTGTACGATGAAATCTGTTGCAAGTTTGGGGTGCCACTAGAGCTACTTTCGGATAAGGGACCAGGATTTAGAGCTAAACTGCTAGACTTTTTATGCGTATGATGAACTTACCCAAGTATGGCCCAAACACCTTGTTCATCCAGTCTTGAAATGTAGCATACGCATTCACCAATCCAAAAGGCATCCTGCGGCGGTAGGCAAAGCATCCCCATGGAGAAATGAAGTTAGTCTTCAGTTGATCCTCCAAAGCAATACCAATCTGAAAATACCCTGAAAACCCATCCATGATAGAATAGTGTTCGTGTCCGGCAACCTGATTTAGAATCTCATCCTAGAATGGCATAGGGTAGTGATTCCGCTTGGTCGCAGCATTCAAAGGTTTATAGTCTACACATACCCGCCATTTCCCATTCTTCTTCGGAGTAATGACAACAGATAAACCCACTCAAACTCTTTCACTGGATAAATGATACCTGCCTCAAGAAACTTGTTGATCTCCTACCATAGAGATTTCTTTTGAATATCTCCTAGCCTCCTTAGCTTCTGTGCTTTTGGCCTGTATCCGTCTTTAAGTAGGATCCAACGCTCCACTCCTTTAGCTCCTCTCAAATCTTTATACTCTGTCACAAATAAGTCGGGATAGGATGCACATAGGTCCATATAGCCTTCCTTCTCCTGATTGGTTAAATCCATACCTAGCATATCTTCCACCTCTTTAGCCTTCAAACTACAGACAGGGGATTGCATGCCTTTACTTGCATTGGTAGAATCTACGATGACTCCGAATAAATCTGTATCCAACTTCAATAAAATTTCGTCGGTCTCTTCCTCTTCAACATTGGTGGACCCTTCATCATAAGTCGACTCGGTTTCATACTCGCAACTGGTGCTAGAATCCCGATTATCACCCCTTGCTGAAGGATGAAAGCGGCTCTCCCTGGTCTTCAGATCCAGCACAGTTTTCCCTCCATTTTCTCAATCTGGCAGGGTAAATACCCCCTTCTCCCAATCTTGCTTGGCCCCTATTGCCAACAACCATGGCCTCCCCAATATAATTGGATAAGCATTTCCTCCTGCTTTCATGACAAAAAAATCAATTAAACATTCAATTTCCATAACCTTTACCTTGTGCCACTCCTAAACACCAAGCTTTGGCATGGTTGTCCATTCTCATTTGCACATTAGATCTGACGATAGCTTTAATACCAATCTCTCTCATAGAAGATTCTGTGATCACACAGACCTGGGCACCACCATCAATGTAGGCTTGAACATGCTTCTTCTTTTCAAGCAAAACGTCCACCATTGGAAGCACATCAGTCAAACTCCCCACCCTCAAGGCTAGATTCTGTACCGCATACACATCCCCTCCTACCCGGGGAAGCCTCGTACTGACACTGGTTGACCACTGCCTCCTTAATTTAGGGTTTAATGCAAGCAGCTGCCCAAAAGTGATGTTAACTTTTTGATTTTGGACATCTCTTACCAGATCATATTCAGGATTATCGTGCCCTTATTGAAAATACTTATGTGTAATTCTTCGTCTTCGTCTTCTCTTTCTTGATTCTGGTTGCTTTCTACCTTCATTCACCTTCTCTTTACCCTTGTTTGCTCTAGTTTCACGTTTCGTCTTGGTCTCTCTTTCGCCTCTTGCTCTTTTGTTAGCCATAATATCAACATCCTGCCTGTCAACACCAATAATATTAACCCTTTGCACTTCATCATTACCTGACGGAGCTACCTGTGCTTGGTTTTTGACTGCTTGCTGCTCCCTTTGACCATTAAACTGCACCCGGCCCCTGCCTCGACCAAACAGAGGATACATACCGCCCCTTTCCTTCGGTGGGTGAGGGAAATCTGGAGCATAGTGGCCCTCCTCTCCGCAATTATAACTTCTGCCAGGCAATTGCCTAGCCCTGCCTCTTCCTGTCCTTGCCTGACCTCTGTCCATAACACTTAAATGCAACTCTTGCATTTGCTCAAACAAATCTTGAACTGTATGTACCCATTGTTGAGGAACGGTTGCTACCCCTCGATTAGGTTGATTCTCCATTTGAACTTCATCTCTCGTACTCGAGGTCGGATTGGGAACCATCGCTTCGTATCCCAATGCACCTTGCTCAATCTTATTTTTAATTTTTTGACTCTTAGACCGTGCAATAGCAACATCCCCATTGTAATTCTATGGGCCCTCGAAATCCACCTTTTCACGAACTTTGGGATACAAACAAGCCATAAATTTTTCCAATTTAAAGTACTCACCACCATTAGTCAACTGCATGGCCACTGCAATGTCTCTCCAGCACTCTTTGATGCGGGCGAGAAAAACATCGAACTCCTCATTCACATCCTGCTTCAGATTCTTCAACCTTGTGTCTAGATCCACAGGAGATATCTCTTTACAAAAATCCTGCAAAAAATGGGCCTGCAACGCCGAGCACATAAGTCTTGGCTCTCCTTCCAAGGCATAGAGCCATGTCTTTGCTCTTCCCCACATCAACAATGGAATCGTTTGCATTTTGCTATCTTCATTTGGCATATGGAGTGATAGCATATACAACTCGAAATTGGCCATCCACTCTTTGGGATCTTCTTCTCCGGTGAAAACTGGTCCATAACTGTGCACTGCCATCCGTCCTTGATGGAAAAAACCTTCTTTGATCAAAACCGACGAGCAATCAATTGCTCCTCAATGGGGGCACCAGAAGATGGAGAGGGGGAATAGGGAACACACCCGACACACAACACAAAGCCTCCCTATAGGCTATAGCTTAGGGTATCCACAACACCCCTAACCTCTCAAATAACACCTTCAAATTGGCTAATTTGCACTAACAGATCCACCTTAGCACACAGAACAACTATCTCATACCTTGCAAAAACACCTTGCAGTACAAATGCACCCACATTTCTCAACTCACCCTTTCCGACTCACAAAACACCCCGATTCTGCCCTCTTGGTAACACCCTTCAAGCTGCAGGCATACCCTCTGCAAGCAATGGCAAATACACAGTGAGAGAGAGAAAAGGAGGGGGATGGGGAGAAGCAACACGAGAAATAGGGGCAAATGCTTAGTAGTATTGCATAGGGAGATAGTACAAAGGCCTATATACCCCGCATGGGCGCCTCCAGCCTCCCCACGTGGGATAATGCCTGCCTCCACGTGACAGTCACCAGTGAGTTGGCTCCAATAGCTTGAAACTTCAAAATTCTTTTCCCCAAAAAAAAAAAAATCCCCAACCTTTTTTTCCCCCCACCTGCTTGCAATTGTTCACTGGCAATCCGATCACCGAGATTCAAAACCCGGTCGCAAACTCATTGGTATGACTCCAAACCGATCCAACCTTGCCGCACTTCACAATTCCCCGAGCCCTCAAACCGAGGCCGCAAAAACCGAGCAAGTCATCTGCAATCAACTTCGGGCAAAGGCACCTAGTCTTCCGACTGTTGTAACTTTATGCTCCGGGCTCCGTTTTACAAGCAATCAACTCCTGCTAATAACTCCATATGATGCATACCCTACTCTAGAACTTTTTTGAGGCTCAAAAGATGCCAAATGGCACAATTCCCCATGTGGTCAGGTGGGCACCAACCTAGCCCCCGACAAAATTTCAACTGGCCATAAAATGCAATCCAGAGCTCTGATTGGCAATCTGAGAAGACGGGTAGGCTCCATAATTCAAGATCTACACACCTGTACCCAGTCATCCACTTGGGACACCCGTCCCCTGCTGCCCTGTCTGACAAGGATCTGCTACACACTGAACCTTCAAACTCCAATAACTTGGGCTCTGTAGCTTTGTTTGATGAGCCGTCTGGACCTGCTCCTTCAACACTTCAAGCTCTACATTCTTGGACCCAAAAGTTTCATCTTTCATCTCCTTCACCTGTTCCCCAAATTAGCCCCTTTTGGAGCCTTTCTTGGCCTATAAACCGCATCAGTCATACATCTCTGCTGCTACCTGTCAGCCCATGATCTTCCTAGCTGCTCCAGCCTTTTGCCATGCTTCTACAAGCCTGCACATATCTACCCATGCCATCTTCTATGGTTGACACACTTTGGGTGTACCAACGCTGTACGTTTGCTCCTGGCCTTGGCTGCATGTTGCACCACTGAGTTGGATGGTCTCCTCCACAAGTGTGACACTTTCGTGTGGGCTATTGTCGTGTGTTCAGGTTTCCTCCATCATTTTCGGCACAATTGGGTTCTGTCCACCCAGTTTCAATGTGGATTCATTAGTGGTCAAAGAGGTGCTACTCTTCGGGGGGTTCACCGTTCAGTATCCCCCTATATAACGTGCATTTGTGGGGTATTAAAAAAACCCCTCTTTTAACATGTTTGAACGAATAAAATGACCCCTTATTTTAGGATTTTTTCCTAAATTGAATATAAAATCCCTTATTTTAATGTATCTATGTTAAATTGCCTAAAAACCCCTCCTTTCAAATTCATGTTATACATTAACATGATTACATAGTGCACCCCCCGAGTGCTACTCGTCCCTTGGTCTGTATCCTCAGTCACCTCCCCATACGCTTTACAGTTTTCTACTAGATACAAGGTCTCTCTAATGACTTGCTTGAAGGTAACACATGCCTTCAAGTGTAGATCTTTTTTGAGAGTCTCATTTCGCAATCCCTCTATGAAAAGGACTAACAGTTTCTCTTCTTGAGGTAGCTCTCTGGCGGGATATCTTTCAATGTACTGCTTGAATCAAAGTGAGGCTTCCTTCACTTTTTTTTTCTTTTGTCTAAATGCATAAATTTGGGAGACCGTATTATGCTTAATTCCTCTCTTTGAGAACTCCTCTGCAAATTCTTGTAGAAGTTGTTCTATGTTGGGAAAATCCCAATTGTTTAATGGTTGGAACCAGGTCAAGGCTGTTCCTTCTATGATCAATCCAAATCCTTCATATTGCGTATGGAAAAATGTTACTTGCTTAGCCCTCAACACTTGTTTGAAGATTGAAACATGTGCATACGGATCCCCCAACACACTATACTTTTTGGGCACACACTTGGCCACCTGAGAGGTCTGCATGCGTCTAGCCTCGATTACCATTCTAATCATTCCCGGTCCTCCTGATATGCTCTCTCTAGTTTTGTATTCTCCCCTTGGTACTACAATCGGTGTCCTCTCCGCTACTCTTTCATCTGGCAGTTCTATTCAATATCGTGTAATAGTTGGAGGGGTTCTAGTTGCGCAAGTCAAATCAGGTGCTTCGCTTCCCCTGTGTGTGTTCAAAGAAACTCTAGACCCCAATGATCCCATGGGTCCTACATTCAAGAATCGTTGATGCCCAAATCTTCCACTCTCGTTCTTACTGGACTTACGTATCCAGTTTTTGGTATCATTTGAGTTGTCATGGGTCTAACTTGCTCGGGGGTTACATAATATTGATGGAGTGGTGCACTAAAGTATGTATACCGCTCTAAATCCTTACAGTCTATAGGAGAGTATTTACGGCCATGCTTATCCATCATGACAACTTCGATATTTCTCCCCTTTGTGTATGTAAAAACATATAGTCTCTTGTGGTTGGTTAGCATGACCTTTAAGTAGCAACCTTGTACCATTGCATGTGGGAGAATTCCTTCTCTTCACTCCTTGACTCATATTCTAGGACAAAGCTCACACTTTACAATCCTCCCCTTGAGGTTTGGACTAGGAAGAAACTAAAGATACTAACATCTCTGGCACACTCAAATCCACGAGCAAAAAAATATCTCCAATCTAGGAGACAAACCATCTCTAATCCAAGAGACACTCAACAACTCCGCTCAAACAGATGTATAAAACTGAGACCAAGCTAGTCCAAGCTATCTCCAAACAGATAAAACTGAAGGGGAAAGGAAAAACAAAAAAGCTAGAGAATATTGTAGACTAGAAGGCTATTTCCGCCTTCTTCTTCATCTTCATCTTTGTCTTCTTTTGCCAAATACACTTTGAGCCTTGGATTTATACTAGTGCTACCTCTGTCTCTTTTGAAAAACTTGGAAGGAAGGTGACCCTTCTTCCCGCAAATGCTACAAGAGTCTTTGATGCTAGACAGTCCTTTGCTATGTGCCCTTTTTTGCCACACTTGAAACAAGTTTTGTTACTAAAGCCAACTGCAAAAGCTCCTCTCCCTAAAGTAAAATTCCTCCCTTGCTTCTTCTCCTCGGACATGAAAGAGTTGATGACATCTTGAAAATTTGGTGTTGGATTCTTCTCTTCAATGATGGTCATGATCTAGTCAAAACTAGGTGGTAAGGCTGCTAGAAGAACTACAATTTTGTTTTCCTCTGGTACAACACTGTTTATATAAGCTAGTTGTGTGGTCATGCTTTTGAGGCAATTGAACAAGCTTGCAATATCTTCATCATGTTTCATTTGTAATTTGTATAGATTTATCTTTCATCTCACTTTGCTCTCCTTTTTCCTAGCTCCAAAGTTTTTTTTTTAGTGCTTCCCATGCATGCATTAGGAATCATAATCACTGCACTACATGACAACCGTCCGCGATCAGGCACGCTCACTCCCTCCTGCTCTGATACCACTTGATGGGAATGCGATCGTGCTAGCTACGGTAGATGAAAGAGAAGCATCGTGCACACAAGTGAATATGTGTTGGCTACATTATCACTCAAACAAATCAGGCTCCAAGATCAATTAACTTGGACTCATAAACACGATCTTGAGTATTTTCTAAGCCATCACAATCTTACCATAAACATGGGAGATGTAATGCAAAATAGACTTGTGTTTATTCATTCATGAAATGAGCTTTAAGTAGCTCTAAAACCTTGCACCACTGCATGTGGGACAATTCCTTCTCTTCATTCCTTGACTCATATTCTAGGACAAAGCTCACACTTTACACATTCCATTCTTATAGATTTTAGCTTTAAGCTTGTTCTTCAAATTGAAATTTTAGATACAATAGCTTGACGTCCGATGCGGGCCAAGAAGGACCTGCCCCCGTGGAAGTTCCTTCCTTAAAGCTCACCTTGTTGAATCCCTCGGTCATTATGGTATATGATCTTTCCGATGATTTATCATACAAATTTTTCTCTAAAATGGCTTCTAGTGGATGCAGTGGATTTTGATTCACACTCTCTTCAATTGAAATGTTGCTCACTTGGTCTCTTAGGCTTGGATTCCTATCCTGGTACAATCTTCCTAGTCACAAATACATGAAGAATTGATCTTACAAAACCCCAATCTTGTTACCTCATTGGCTGCCTTGTATTCTCTCCAATTTGACTTACTTGTTGGGCCGCACTCTCTAGCTCCTGCACCCTATAAAAAATGCTTGATGGCTATGAGTTTACAGCCTCTCTTATTAGTCCAAGCTTACCGTCGACATAACTTTTTGGACACTTTCAACAACTTCACAATTTTGCTTGTAGCATCCACAACTTAAGTTCTTTTTCAATTTTGAAAAGACCATTAGGGTCTTGGAGACTATCTTTGGCTGTGGTGAAGTTCTGGTCTCAATATGTCTTAGAGGAACATAGATCGCGATCCATGTACCTTAGTGGCCAAATGGGGTGATTTTGACCCCACACCTAGCCTTTAATCTGAAGATCTCAACTCTATACTTTTTTACAAAGTTTGGGTCTATTTAGGGTGGTCAAAAGTCAAACCCTATCCCTTTTATGTGATTTTTTATCTGAACTGATTTTGCTCTTTTTGACCTCCTTCTGAATATATTTTCACTTCCTTGCTTTTGGACTTTTTGTTCAAAATGGTTTAGGCTCCTTAGTGGTCTAATTTTTGTTTAGAATTTCATGAAAGCTACATGGATCGCGATCCATGTTGGAAAGCCAACTTGCCTTTTCTTGATACCATTAGGATCAACATGTTTATAAATGTGAGGGTATCAAAGGTTTTGGATTTGAGCTAGTTTTTGTTAACCAGAAATGAAATCTAAAGTCTGTTTGGCAGTTTCTAACTATCACCTGTCTTTGGTCTTTTTCACCTCTTTTGTAAACTTTTTGTCAATGGTTCTTTTGGAAAATGTTTTTCAAATTGTACCAGTTACCCACTTGTCAAATTTTAGTTCAAAATCCTGATGAGGTACATGGATCGCGATCCATGTTTGACATGAGATTTGGTCAGCTTATAGTCTTGGTTATGGTGACACTCTTTCCCAAGTCTTTTTGGATTTGAACCACTTTTGCCCAACCAAAAGCAAAGTTTTGTGTCTGCTTTGCGGTTTTTGGCTATAAGTTGTTTTTTGGTGTTTTGATCAACTTTTCGCACTTTTTTGATGTGGTCTCTTTTGGAAAAGTTGATCCACTAGTTATTAGAGATGCAGTGGTCAAATATCAACCCAAAATGTCTACTAGGTACATGCATCGCGATCCATGTTGGGAAGCACTTTGAGATGAATTTTGGTCATGCTGGTTCCCTATTCCCTATAGAAGCCAAATCTCACCCCTTTTTGAATTTGAAACTCGAAAAGTTTAATTTCCCAAGCGTTTACTATATTTTTTTAAAGTTTTTACCAATTGATCCAATTTCCTGATTTTGGATGTACTTTAGCAGTCTATTTCTAGTTAAACTTAGGATTTTGGTATCTAGAAGCAAGCTCAAACAATGGGTGACAATTTTTAGTCAATTGTTCATAGAGGTACATGGATCGCAATCCATGTTCCTCAGCAAAATTGAGAAAAAAATGTTCAGATAGTTTCCTGCAAGCCTGATTATTCCTTTTTTCAAGGTCTTTTTGGGTTTGAATCAAGTTTGATGCTTTGACCATCAAATTTTCACTTTTTCAAAGTTATGGAATTTTGTATCAAGTTGTGGTTTCAGACAGTTTTTACCTTGATGCTTTCAGTCCCATTTGATAATTGAAGTTGTTATTTAACCTACTCTTATGAACTAAAATGAATCTATGAACAAAAATGAATAAAACAGTGCAAAAATAACGAAGTAATTGATGGATAAGCAGCCCTTAGCAAGCATAGAGAAAAACAAAGGATGAATTGCCTTTTATATCTCCCTCACAGCTCTCCTTGCTCCTAAAGAGTAGAACCGATCAATCTTCGACTCCAGTCTCTACCAAGCACTAAACCCTCGTCTAGCTGCTTTACTGCGTAAGTGTAAATGGAATGGTTGTCAAAATCTTTGAAAATGAGACTTTTTCATACGGCTAACTTACTCACCATCTAAGGATCGTAATCCTCGATAACGGAGCCAATGTTAGCTGGCCGCAGCTAACATGACGGACGTCTACAACATAGCTATTTGGCACTAACATATGTCAATACTCAAGGAAGCGACTTGGGATGGGACACGGAGACTCTTTGAGATTGTCAATCTCAAGAAGTGAACCTACGAAACTACGCAATCAACTACTTTTAGAAAATCTATCACTCTCTAGTCCAAAAATCTACCTATGTCCAATCTCATCGCTTTAAGTCATCAAGCATTTTCGACATCCAAATAGTGTCAGATTGCAACGAAACTTAAGGAGGAGTATTACAACACCTAAAGACACAATCCTACCAAGTTTTGTGGTCATCCGTGGAAGTACCAAAATCACTATCCATCTAAAAAATGTGCAAAAATCTGCAATAGAACTATTCAGAAAGATAACTCTATAGCATAAAAACACTCTTTTAAGGTCAAAACATCAAAAATAACAATTTTAGCACTCAAATGCACGCATTTAACTCACAAATAGGTTGTCACGAACCACAACAAAATTGAAAATGGTTACACTTAAATTAAAGAGCAAGAGACAAGAAACACAATGCAGTAATCAGAATCGATTTTTGATTGCGGATCAAAGAGAAAGATTGATCCAATATGCAACAGACTTGTAGCCCACAATTGACGTCCAAATAGCCTTTGAGATAATGATAATGTTAACTTTTAAATTAAGGATTTTGACCCAAAAATTTGGGACCCTTTCCCACGATCATCGACCACTTTACAAGGTTTGTAGGTTCTGAACGGACAACAGAGAATAATGTGATAGATGAATACACTTCAAGAATCATTACTTGCTAAATACAAAACTTCTTTGGAAAAAAGATAGAATACAGTGAAATGTGATGTATAACCGGCTCTTTAGGTGCGTTCCATGTGATGTGATAACGGGCTCTTTAGGTGCGGTCCCTGCATCCTTCAAACAAAAAGTGTGCTCATTGGACACACGTGGACACATTAATTTTTCAGAATGACTCAAAACGTTCTCAGATCTATGACCGATGTCAAATTCCATCATAAGCCATCAACGTACATACGACAACATTGTCGCTCCGCAATGGTGGCCAGGCTCCAAGCTCCATCGCTGCCTTCCCTGGTAGCCGTCGCATGGTGCTTCGGCTGGCTGCCCTTCTTGGGCGTCAGGGCCGGCATGTCTCACCTGTTTCAGGTATGATCCCCTTCCCCTTCAAAAGACCTGCACGCACGGTTCTTTTGTTCCCTGCAGTTTCTGACATGTTTCTCTACCCTGCAAAGCTTTGCTGGGCTATTTTGCGCATGGAACCTCTTCTTGTGCCATGGCCTCCTTGGAAGGCACTCCACATCACATGCGTGGACCAAGCGTGGATCAACAAATTTTCAACCTCTGCGAACAGAGAAAGCTGCATGAAGGCCTCTCTCTTTTTAACACACACATGGGCAACGTCGGCTTCTCTACCTACGTTTGCCTGATGCAGAGTTGTAGTGTGATTAGTGCTTTACCTGAAGCAAAGTACCTTCATTTCCATATGATTGATGGTGGACTGGACCAGGACCTTTTCTTGGCAAACATGATTATGAGAATGTATGATAAATGTGGGAGTCTAGCAGATGCAAGGACCCTGTTTAACAACCTGCCATTGAGAAACATCGTATCATGGAACATGATCATCGGTGCGTACACTAGTCGCGGGCTCTCGGAGTTTGCTTTCTGTCTGCTTTCTGAGATGCTCAAAGAGGGCAAGGTTAAGCCGGACAAAGTGACCTGCATTACAATTCTCACTGTATGTACGAATCCATTAAGCTTTGCACATATCACATTGCCTTATGGACTCATTGTGGAGCTTAAGGTCGAGGCTGATGCTACCGTTGGCAATGTTCTTATTAATGCATATGGACGATGGGGTTGTCTTACAGATGCTTTTGCTGTTTTTGACAGAATGCCCACCAAAAGTGTAGCTTCATGGAACACTTTAATTGGATCATGTGCTGTGTCAGGCCATGAGACTTTTTCACTTAGTTTATTCGAAAAAATGCACATACATAACATTCCTAGGGATAAGATGACTTTTATCGGTACATTGAATGCCTGTGAAGAGTTATCATCACTTCTACAGGGAATGTTGGTTCATTTTGAGATTGTAGAAAACAGCTTAGATTCAGATATTTTGTTGCAATCCAAATTGATGAAAACGTATGGCAAGTGTGGAAGTTTGGCAAATGCATTTTGCATATTTGAAAGTGTGAGGCCTCGGCGGGATGTCTTTTGCTGGACAATTATGATAGCATCATACATCCAGCAGGGTTATAACAAGCGAGGTCTTCAGCTCTTTCAAGAAATGCTACAAGAAGGACTTAAACCAAATAATGTCACCTATATCACTTTACTTGGTGCATGCACCAACCCAGAAGCTCTTATGGATGGAAAGATGATACGAAGGTGCATTCCAGACACAGACATTCAGTCAGACGTAATTTTGGCTAATGCCCTTCTCACCATGTATCAAAAATGTGGGGGTGTATCGGAGGCAGAGGAGCTCTTTTTCAACATGCCCAAGAGAGATGTTATTTCATATACTGCGATGATCGCTGTATATGCCGAGCAAAGCCGTGGCTTTGAGGCACTCTTTTTGTTCGAGAAGATGGGTCACTTAGGTGTAAGACCGGATAGATTCATTTTTAGTAGCATCATTGATGCTTGTGCGAGTACAGCAGCCCTTATTGAGGGCAGGCTTTTCTATCATGTCATTGTTGAGAGCCAATTGGAGTGGGATAGCATCATAGGTAATGCTCTTGTGAGCTTGTACGGTGAATGCGGGGTTGTGGAGGATGCATATGACGTTTTCTTAAAACTTAGTGAACAGGATTGGGTTGCATGGAGTGCTATCATAGCTGCTTATGGAAATCATGGTCATTGCAAAGAGGCTTTTGAACTTTTTCACAAAATGCAGCAGCAAGGTTTGAAGCCTACCGTTATAACTTTTGTAAGTGTCTTGTCTGCATGCAGCCATGCAGGTCTCCTCTTAGAAGGCCAAGAATACTTCTTTTTGATGACCAGAGATTATGCTGACATCCCATTAGCTGAGCATTACGTGTGCATGATTGACCTAGTTGGTAGAGCAGGGTGTGTGCGCGATGCAAAAGAATTCATTAACAGGATTCCTTTGCAACCCAATGCTATGTTGTGGAACACACTTCTGGGTGCTTGCAAAATGCATGGCATGGTTGAAGGAGGTGATTTGTCTGCAAAGCATGTTTTTGAGATGGATCCACAGTATGGTGCAGCTCATGTTTTGCTTTCAAATCTGTATGCCTCGGTTGGCCAGTTTGATAAGGCAAATGGTATGAGGATAGCATTGGTAGCCTGCACAGGTGACTGAATTTAAGTGGGTGCTCAAGGGAGATTTGAAGGAACCTGCGATGTCAATGTCTCATGGGTGCTTGTGACTGGCGTAGTCGGCTGATTTAGTGATATGGCATCCATGACTGTCATAAAAATTGGGTTTGCAGCTGTCTGAGGACAAGCCTATCATAGAAAGTCAGGCAAAACTTGTTCTCATAATGACAGCTATCTGCAGGTCCAATGGCTTCCTCCGTAGTAGGGCCCAAGAGAAGTCATGACAAAGCCAAAGGCAATACCATAGAAGAAGAGACCTCAAAGCTCCTACGATTCCTTGGATACATGTCACGCTCTGATGCCCAAGAGAAGTCATGACAAAGCCAAAGGCAATACCATAGAAGAAGAGATCTCAAAGCTCCTATGATTCCTTGGATACATGTCACGCTCTGATGCATGATTTGTATGCTTCGGAATGGCCAATATTGGACAGTGCATTAGTGGCATGCGCGAGTCGAAGGCTTGAGAATGACATCCACAATGCAGTGAAGTGTTCGCATCGCGCAACCATTATAAGATGAGAGGGAGTTGGGAACTATTTGCTCCATCGAACCTGCCTTGACCCCCTTTATAGGTTGGTCGAGCCTCAGTGCTCGGTTCCCACCAGGCCTTGCACGGCTCGGCTACCCTTGGTTTTACATTATTCCCCCCTTGGAGAAGTGCTTTCGTCCTTGAAAACAAAAGTGGGGTATTTCTTCAAACAACACTTCTCTTTTCTCAAGTGGCATCTTCTTAGGTCGATCTTTTCACTTAACTAATGCTTGATGATGCACATGATGGCAAGTTCATAAATCATGGTAGTCAAGAATGCGTTCCCGCTCATGCGGTTGGGTTGGAGGTTCAATAAAGTTGACCAAAATATATGATTTATTATATTGTCATTCCTTTGCAAGCGTTTATGTAAATGACTTACATGAAAAACCGGATGAATACGACAGTACGCAAGTAGAGAAAGTTTGTAGGTCTTATCATCTACTCGCTTGAGTATGTTAATTGGGCCGAAATATCTAGGAGATAACTTAGATGTGGACCCAAATTTCAGGCTTTATGAATGCTCTTGAACTATCTGCTTCACCCAACTTGGTTTTTTCCCTTTATAGGCTGATCGAGTTCCATGTTTTGTTCTCACCAGGCTCGTGGCCGGCTCGGCTCGGCTATCCTTGGCCTTATAACCATCACTATGTCCATGCCTTTGCACATGTTTGTGTTTTTGTTCAGTGCAGATGATGTGTATTACTAGCGGACGATATGAGCATAGCATTGGAAGCCTCAACATAGAAACTCTAACCCTAAAACTTGTCACATACCACCTTTTAAAATCGAAGTTATTCAGTAATCATCCTCGATTGCAAGATGTAGCAAAAGAAAGAGAAAGAAATAGAGGAATGCCTATACTCACAAACATTTTAAACAATGTTTTCCCACATTAAATCCCACGAGTGACCATTCAATCATGCGCTCATATGTAGTGATGGTAGTTTTTCATATGAGGGATAAGACACCTTAAGTGCGTCTGAACATTTGTCATGCGACTAGTATTATAGGCAATGCCAATAAAAGAACATCGGCTCATGCTTGGATGTCGATCGCACACCCAAGATCATCATAATCATGAGCATCATGTCTTAAATTCATACAAATTTCATAAAAGAAAACAAAATTCATGGTTCATATCCGCAATCTAAAAATTATAAGATTCATTTTAAGTCGTTGCTCTTCGATCTGTCGATATATTCAAGTCCAACAATAGCTCCTTGTTTCTGTGCTTCAGTTGATTGTTCATCCTCTTACCTAGAGCTTGACATCGTACCCGTCAAATCAAGGCATGCCAAATAAAAAATCACATCTTGCTAACTCCACAATGTAAAAACCAAGTGGATCTACAAACTCCTCAACTTGAAGTCCAAGTCATCCAAACAATAATGTTGATGATGTGTAAGTCTCGCTTTCCATATGTGCTTCAATCTAAGTTCTTTTTGCATCTTCTTCAATACCCAATCTTATAGTTTATCGTGGGGAGATAAAATTTTGCATAGATTGTGAATCAAAGAACCAACCCAAAAGATTTTTTGAATCTTCTCATGGCCTTCTTTTCCCTCTTTTTTCCACCCCTCTCTTCATCTGACCATCTCTTTCTCCTTCCGCTTTCTGATACTCATTATTTACAGACCTTTATCTTTCAGGCATAGAGGAATGGTAGCCGATCAAGTGTGTCCTAAATATTTGGATATCTGCCATGGATCCATTGGTTAGAAGCTTTACAAAGGGAGAACTCATAGTTCTCTGATAGAAGAAGGGATATTTTTTCATGATCATTTTTATGTCCCACAAAAAATCTATGAAGGATTGGGGCACTGCTACCAAGGTTGCACTGCCTAATTTTTTCAGTGAAGAGTGGCCACTACCAAGCTCAGTAATACGTAAAAACTATAGATGTAAGATCTTTTATGAGATTAAAAAATGTTTAAAGGCCAACATTGCGAGCAAGTAGAGCAGAGTTTCAATTTTTATGCCCATCATTGTATTTATGGATCTCTTTGTAAAGGTAGGTGTGAGAGCATGTAGAACAATGATGTCGGTTAAGTGCGTAGACAATGAATATGTATTGGAATTTGTGGATGAATGTTGGGGTCAAAAACAGTGACTAGAGTCCTTTGCAAAAGGGTAATATGACTTCTTTACCTGCAAAAAAATTATCTATACCCAAAACTTCATTATTTTATTTTTTAATAGTCGATGGCATCATGTGGGGGCGGGGGGGGGGGGGGGGGGGGACTTGGTCCCTTTAGATCAAAACGCGGATGATTTTCATGAGAATCCCATTTAGAAAATTGATGTATGGATGAACAATGAACACTTGGCAACATTGACGATAAGAACTAAGTACACATTGCACCAAGTGAGGCATGACTTACACAATGAAGAGATAGATTTACCAAAAACTTTTGCTTTTCAAATAGCTGGACAGAAGGTGTGTAGATAATCCTTTCTTTATTTCTACCATTCTTTGTGTGAGACATATTCTTACTTTTCCTATTTTTTAATATGGATTGCAGGTCCCGAAGAGGAATGTGAAGAAATTTTTATGCCAAGAAAGTGCCAGGAGGGATAGTGCATCTTCTTCAATATTGTATATTAAAAAACGTGAAGTGGAGTCTTGCCTACATCACTATAATTAGGTCAACTCGGTTTAGGGTTTTCACCCTTACAATGATCAATAGGTCAAGAGATATGGATAAAGATTTTGTCTCCTCTTCCTCACTTTCTGTGAGCAAGAAGAAAAAGCAAAAAAAGACAGAAAAGCCCATGAGCAGGACAGGGATTTTGGCTCCTGTTCCTCACTTCATGTGAGCAAGAAGGAAAAGAAAAAAGAGAGAAAAGACCATGAATAGGAAAAGGTAGAGGTCGAGGTAGAAGAGAAGGAAGAGGTAGACCCTGAGCCAGTTTCCATTATCTCCACTTACTTGAAAAAACTCTCCCCATGGTTGGTAGATTATTTAGCCCCTTCAGGAGTAGGGTTGGAAGATGGCATGGACTATGCTTTGGGCCCTGACATGTTGTTGTCAACACAGTTGGACTATAGAAAACATGTAGAGATAGATACAAGGGCTGCCACAATTATAACAAAAATTGATAGATTATATTGGGAGCTTCACGAGAGATGGAGCCAATGATAGTCGTAAAATTTACAAGGGATGTAAGGTTTGCATAATGCTCTCAAGGAGAGAATATGTAAGGTTTTCTCTTTAAAAACAATTATGTAACGTTCTCAAGTAGAGAGTATGTAATGTCATAAGTAAAGAGAGTAGTCCCCCAGTTTCATAAAAATAAAAATGCTTTCAAAACATCTCAACTAAAAAAGTGAAGGGTGAGTTTAGGAAATGAAAAGTCCCATTACACTAAAAAGTTAAAAGACTTTTCATCTCGTATAAAGAGGTGATAAAATGTGAATACATATGTTTGTACATTTCTTTATGTTTACCTCTCCACCGGTGTTTTCTGCTCTTTAGAGTTTCTTTGCACAATGCACTTTGTATATATAGGCAGTGATTTTTTTTTTGAGTAGAATATGTACTGCTTTGCTATTTACAAAATGTTGGTTCAAAAAATATTTTTGGGAGTTTTGGGAGTCCTAAGACTCTTTCTTTTGTTGGCCTCCTCTATTTTTCTTGGGATTTTTGGATTTCTTCTTTCTTTTTGTCCTCCTTAGGCTCTATCTCTTTGACTGTCTTTTTCTATTTCTCTTCCTCCTTGGACTCTGGATCTTTTGGTTTTTTCTTCTGGTTATCTTCCTCCTTCTTGGACTTTGGTTATTCTGATGTCCTTCTCCGCTTCTTCTTTGTCTCCTTCTTCTGATCCTCTTTGGCATGTGTTTGTGGGGATCTTTCTGGGGGTAGCATGTTGCTTTATCTTCTTGAGCTTCTCTTCCTTTGGAACCTCCTTGGGCTTCTCTTCCTTTGCCTTTGCTCTTTTGTGTGTATCTTCCTTGCCATTTTTGGTTCTTGGACTCTTGCTTTGGCTTTTTGGGGGCTTTGGTGCGGATGTGGGTAGTGGAATGTGGACATTGACCATATACCTAATCAACTTTGTCTTTACCCACCAAAAATGGTTTTGGGTGTAGAAATTCCTATTGATCTGGCCAAGAAAGATGAGCATGCTAGCTCTCAAAGAGAACATTTCAAGGAACAACTATATTTATATGGTCAAATGCTAACCCTAATACTCTTTTTTGGGTTGCAATAGGTGTAGTCAACCACTAGCTTTGCATTTTTTATCACTCTCCATCAACTTGAGAACTACACAAAAAAGGAAGAAGCATAAATACACTATTTAAGAATGTATTTACTTACAATCTACCAGCACCATACCTTCACATTTAAGATGTACATGTTATCCATGAGATTTGTGATGGGAGGACATTGCTCAATTACCTCTATTAGCCTTGAGAAATTCCTACTTAGAAAGATCCAAAGCATTGGCTTAGCCTAAGATAAAATGTAACATTTAATGGCCTAGTAACTTGTGTGCAACGGAAAATAGCATGAACATAGTGAGCATTTCATTAGAATAGATTCCTAATGAGAATAACAAGAGTGCTTGGGTGGAGAGAGCAACAAAAAGCATAACACCTACTTAGATAGCATGAACAATACTTCAAAAGAGAGAAATTAAGCTATTGACAACAGTTGAGAACCCGATTTACATGGAGCCGGTCCCCGCTCCAAAAGGCTTTATATCATGGTTTCTCCCATCAAGAGAGACATTTTACGATACAATTATTTGTGTTCCTTCAATACTAGCTAGTGCAATGAAGATGGAAGCTTCAAGCACTAAGCAAAACACTATTAAACACAACATCAATTCCCTCACGGTCTCAGACCCAAGACCTCACACACCTTCGAAAATGGTGAGAGCTAGCGGGGTATGAGAGTAGATTGAGAGGAAGAAGGAGTAGTCATACAAGAAAGATGTACATCTCCTCATATAATCACTCATATTAGCATAGCTTAGCTTAGTAATTAGCATGGTAGAGGAGAAGAGCATGCATTGAAGCTTGGCTTTTGGTTGGATTTTCATCACAAAGCCAAGAGTTGTTGGTGTAGGCCTCCCTTCTCACAAGCTTGGAGTAGGTAATAAGCTTTCCGTTAAACCTTGAAAAGGAGAGAGAGAGAGTTTCTTACTCCACACATAGACTAGTGTGAGTGTGTATGCAATAATGCCTTGAGAAAATCAGCCCCCTCTCTCTCTTGGTCGACCCCTCTTGCTATTTGCTCATGCTCACACCCTATTGGCCCATGCCAAGCTTAGCCATTGCAATTTAAGCAGCATAAGTGATAGCCTTCTGAGATGTGTCCCCCTTTCCCCTTTTGTGAGAGCTTTAGGTAATTAATTAATGCTACTAAACTCTCATTGGACCATTTTGTCTCCTGGCCAATAGGAATTAGGCAAGCCATTGGGATGCTGAATGCTCATTGGACCCCGTGGGAGACTGTCCAATAGTCTTCTAGAGAACTTAATTCTTATTGGTTCTTTTATTAAGTGTTTTTAAATTAATTAAACTAAATTTAATCTAGCCTAATTCTCATTGGTCCACCTCCATGGCCATCCAATAGGATTTGAGTACACCTTGTGGGCATCTTGGCTAGGTAGCTGACATGTGTTCCTCTTTCCCCTTGTGTAAATGAAGCTTGTGAGTGTGTGTGTGTGTGTGTTTCTCTCTCCTCCCCTACTTCCAGGGCTCGTCCCCTCCTAAGTAGGACTCTTTGAAGACTTTTTGACACACACACACTAAGCATCCAATTTTCCTAGTGATTGACCTTTGGACACAACCTTTGAATTTTGGAACCTTAGCATTTTGAAATTCTTAATGGGCTGAACCTTAGGGTCTTTTAAGCTCATTGTTGCACGTTGCTCTTTTGCAGATGGCCCCCCCTTTGGATCCCTATTTTCCCTCCTTTGGATCCCTACTGTGGCCGATTTTCCAACTTAACCAATATTCTAGCTTTGTCTCCCCTAGCACTTCCCCATATCAAATGATCAGTTTAACCTTAGGATGGGGTAGAGAAGATAAAGCCTATTCATTAGTCCTTTTTTGAGGGGGTAGAGGATCCCTATGTTACACTACGACATCGTTCCAGAATGGATGAGTACATTTGGTGCTTGAGAGCCTAAGCTGCCGCAAGCATGTCTGCACATTAGTCCCATCAATCTTCCATAGTAGAGTGACAAGCTCTACTTGGTGTTTCGGAGATGCCGTCTCTGCAAACTTGATCTAAGCATGCATACTACTTCATTTTTGTGCACAATAAAGAAAAAGAGAGTCTTATAAGACAAAAACTTTGTTCATTTTAAACATTTGTACATTTGCTCTCTAGGTAAGCATTGGCAAGGTTTAGGTTATCCTTTAATTGTATGCCTTGCATCCATCTAGCATCTTCAAAAGGATAATTCTTAAACTTAATAAGATATAGTCGGATAGTCTTACCGCCTCTTAATACCTTGTCTTCATGTAGGAGAATGGAGTCGGGTTGTAACACCTCTTCTTGGTCCTCGATCTCCGGTGGGTCTTCAATAATTGGTTCTTGAGGTGGCTCTCCTTCGTAAGGCTTTAGTAGGCTCACATGGAAAGCATTGTGTATGAGCCAATGGTTGGCTGGGCAACTTGAGTTGATAGGCCATCTCATTGATTGGCCTAAGAATTTGGAAGGGACCATAGTACCTTTTTGCTAACTTAGCATAGTACTTTAGGTGTCCCGTAGGATTATTGCCCATCGTGTGCCTTAATCGAGCCTTGGGAAATTTAAGTAAGACCCAATCATTTTCTTTAAAGGATTGGCCTCTTCTGTGCTTATTAGCAATAGACTTTTGCATTTGCTGTGAGATAGAGATAGCATCCTTAATCTTTTGGAAAGATTCTTGTAGGTCTCGGCTATACTCATCTGAAGCAAAGATCTTCCCGTGTACCTTAAGTAGCAAGGGACTTTTTGATCTTCCCTCAATTACCTCAAAAGGTGCTTTTCCCGTGGAAGTATGTATAGTGTTATTGTAGGCATACTCCGCTAAGGGTAAGTACTTCTCCCATTGGGACCTTTGATCTACTTCCGTTACATAGGATTTTAGTAGATCAAGAATTGTTAGGTTAGATGTTTCACTTTGGCCATCCATTTGTGGGTGATAGGCCGAAGAGAAGTTTAGCCTTGTCCCTAAATTCTCAAAGAGACCCTTCTAGAAATTTCTGGTCATTCTAGGATCTCTATCCGACACTATGGACATTGGCAAGCCATGGTACTTGAAGATTTGTGAAATGAAGAGGGTTTCCATTTGATGGGCTTTGATAGTCTTTTTGACAGGTATAAAACGAGCTTGTTTACTGAACCTGTCTACTATCGTCCATATTCTCGTATTCCCATGGATAGACTTAGGAAATCCAAAGATAAAATCCATGGATATGCTCTCCCATGGTAAATTAAGGATTGAAAAGGTTGAAGAAATCCAGGTTGCTTTTTCCCTCTATCAAACTTCGTCTTTTGGCATACCACACATTTAGAAACATACTCTTGTATGTTTGCTTTCATGGTAGGACAATAGAAATATGTTTTAATCCCCTTTAGAGTAGACTAAATCCCTCTATGCCCTGCATAGGAGGAACATGAGATTCATACATTACTTTCTCACGTAGTGAGTTAGTAACGCATAGTCTATTTCCATAGACAAGATAACCATCTTGTAAAGTAAACGATTCCTCTTTCTTTCTAGTGCAAGTTTTGAAATCACATCATTAAAATTGGGATCAATAGCATACTCATCTATCATAGAAGATAGATCATTGTGAGTTGCTATGGAAACCGCATTCATTCTCGACTGTCTTGAGAGTGCATCGGCTACTTGATTATGCTTGCCAGCAATGTGAGCAATATGAAAATAAAATTGCGAAAGAAACTTTGCCCACCTCATTTGTTTGTCGGAGAGCTTGGTCTGCGTCATGAAGTATTTAAGACTTTGGTGATCTGCTCGCAGAATGAAAGGAGTCCCCAATAAATAGTGCTTCCATGAGTCTAAGGCATGTAGAACTGCAAGGAGTTCTTTTTTATATATGCCTAGAGCTTGCTCAACAGGGTCCAGCCTTCGACTTTAATAGGCTATGGCGTGCCCTTTTTGGAGAAAAACAGCTCCAAGGCAATCACCACAAGCATCACATTGGACCTCAAATGGCTTTGAGAGATCCGGTAGTGTAAGCACAGGTTGAGAGATAAGCTTTTCTTTAAGCTTTCCAAAATCATTGTTCTCCTTGGCAGACCATGTATACCTAATGTCTTTCTTTGTTAGGTCATGTAATGGTCCTACAATTTGTGAGAACTTTTCTAAAGCGTCTATAGTATGCACACATACATATAAAGCTTCTTAGTTCATGAAGATTCCTTGGTTTAGGCCATCCTTTTATTACCTCTAACTTTGATGGATCCATTTGGATGCCATCTTTAGAGATAATGTGACCTAAATACTGAATCTCTTGTAAGAAAAACTCGCTTTTCTTTCGATTAATATAGAGTTTATTCTCTCGTAAGACTTGAAATATTACCTAGAGGTGTTGCTTGTGTTTGTCTAATGAATTAGAGTAGATGATGATATCATCAAAGAACACTCCAGTAAAGGTTTGGTGAGGCCTGAATAGCTTCTCCATCAAGCAGTTGAATGTGGTTGGTGCATTGGTCAAGCCAAAAGGCATGACAATATATTCATAAAGACCAAACGTAGTACGAAATGCGGTCTTTACAATGTCTTGATCAACTATCCTTATTTGATGATAGTAGCCACTTTTTAGGTCAATCCTACTGAAGTAGGTGGACCCTTGAAGCTTATCAAATAGGTCTTCTACCTGTGTAACGAGAAACCTATTCTTGATGGCAATCCTATTGAGTGCTCTATAGTTGACACACATACGATATGTGCCGTCTTTCTTTTGCACTAGTAGCACAGGTGAGCAAAATGGAGATGAGCTAGGCCTAACCATGCCCTTCTCAACTAACTCATGCAGCTTGAGAAACTCTATAAGAAGGTTTATTAGCCAGTGAACTTCCTGGAAGAAGTTCAATTGCATGGTCATCATTGCCTCGTTTAGGAGGTAGCTCACAAGGGATGTCGTCAATAAAGACATCTTGAAACCCCTTGAGAAAATTGGATAACTCTAATTCTTTGTGATTGTTTATATTTTCTTTTACTAAAGCATTAGGTTAATTTTGAGAATCTTTAACAAAAATCATGTACACCGAAATAGAGCTCTTTATTGACTTATTAAAAGCTTGCGTATGTACAATGGGTATGGTGTTACCCATTTTCTTAGCATCTATGTACATATCTTTTTCCCTAGACCTAAAGTAGATTTTCCTTTTAGGGAATTTAACATTGGAAGCCATGCGATTAAACCATGGTGCCCCTAGGATTACATCCTCGTGCTTGAGAGGAGAGATAAAGAAGTCCTCTTTGTCCACATAGCTTTGGACATGGAGCCTCAATTTCCCGATTAAGGGAGTGACTGCAGCTTCTTGCCCCTTGAAAGCACCATCTACGGGTAGGACATCTCCCATCTCATAAGCTTGTATGCCTAGCTTGGTGGCCAAATCTTGGATATGAAATTGTGAGTAGAACCAGGGTCAAAGAGAATAAAAGCATCATGTTCTCTTACCTTTCCCCAAGCATGGCATAGAGGAGATCCTTTGTGGTGAGCTTCCTCTTCTTGTATTTCGACCAAGGTAGATCTAGGAGGTGTTCTTTTGGGGACAAGCGCGGTACGCATGCCCTTGCTCGCCGCACTTGAAACAACGGTTATCCTTGTGATAATGTTCAAGCTCTTTAGGAGAGAGTTTATTTTTGCCTTTGTAAACTCCCTTCTCCTTAGCTTTGTTGGAATTCCCCTTAGTCTAAGACTTTTGGACATTGTCCTTCCCCTTAGGCTTATTGGAACCCTTGTTTTCCGTGGGCTTAGAATTTCTTTTAGCCCCTATTTGGAAATTGATTCAAGAAGCCACCATAGTACGGTGTATAACCACCGATATGGTGCGTGACCTTTGGGAGTTGACATACTACAGTTAAGCCCACACAAAATTGTTGCTTTTGCTCTCCAAAATCCAACTTTTTGAAGACAGTGGTTTTGATTTGTAGGTCCCAAAACTTGTCTACATATTTGTGAATGGATTCGTAGGGAGAGATCTTCAAGCTTCCCCATTTTGTGAGTACTTTGTCTTTGGCATCGGTAGCCAAAACTGCTTCATAATGGAAGCTCTTAAAGCTTTCCATGTTTGTGGAGCTTCATTGTTGGCCCGTAGGCTAGACCACCATTGCCTGGTGGACTTTTGAAAGTGCATACCTACATGGTGTAGCTTAGAGGACTCCGTGAACCCCTCATCTCCAAACGCAGCATCGAATTGTTGGATAAAGGCCAAGACTTTTTCTGTAGCACCAAAGGTGCCATCGTAGGTAAGGAACGAGATGCTCTTTCCTCCCTCTTTGAACTTCTTGAGCTTGGATAACTTCTTCCACGCGGCATAATATTTCCTATGGCCTTTTCTTTTTGATGGTTTAAAAGGTTCACCATCACTTTCTTTAGAAGATGTAGAATTTGAGGAAGATAGGGAAGAGGGTGACCTCTTTCTCGCCTTTTCTTGCCTTGTTCTTCTTTGTCTTCACCATCACTTTCATAAGAGGAAGAGGATGAAGAAGATGGAGAAGAGGGTGTCCTCTTTCTCGCCTTTTTCTTTCCTTGCTTTTTGTCATCCTTCTTTGAATTATGGTGTGGAGAAGTGTACGATGGTCTTCTTCGTTTTGGAGGTGATGGAGAGCGTTTAGCCCGCCGCCTTTTAATGCCATCTCCACCGAGGTAGCAGGAGACTCACTTCTTTATCATTCCTTTGGTGGAGGCTGTTGAGTTCTCCTTTGGGAAGGAGATGCATCATCAAGAAGCAAATTTATGAGCCCTTCGTATGGATCCTCTTCTTCTTCCCTAATCGGAGAGAGGCCTCTTTTGGAAGTCACACAAGGAGGCTTCCTAGGTACTCTCTCCTCATGGTGGGGAGCTTGGAGAATCCCATGAGCATGAAGCTACCATTGCACTTCACTTTGGAGGGATGGATTGCCCATGGCTTGTTGAAGACTAGAAACAAGATAGTTAACAAGCATAGGGGCATCATTAGTAGCCTGCTCATTAGCAAAATCAAAATTGTCAACATTAATTTCACTCTCTTTACTATTATCAGCCATTCTAACAACTTTTTTGTGTAAACTTTTTAGGTGTACTTTGGCACTTCAAGCCCTAGTTGCTACTCCTCTTTACCCCTTTAGAAAAAGCACTCAAGCTACTATACCCGTGGCTCGAATACCATTAATTGCAAGGAATAGAAGAGAGGGTCATTCAACACCAAAACAGCACCGGCTCCTGTCAAGCTTCTAATAGCTCAACATTGGTTAAGCTATAGGCAAGCCCCATAGGACTCCACTATTAAGACCATAGCTCTCAATGATGATGCTCCGTTATTTGCACAACGACAGGCGCAGTGCAAGGCTGAAAAATCCCTATTCTACTTACTCAAATGCAATTAATAGTACCAACCATTTATACCTAGCTTGAGGACCTCCCTTCTTGAGCAAGAAAAGAGAAACCTTGTGCTCTGATACCAATGTAACATTTAATGGCGTAGTAATTTGTGTGTAGCGGAAAATAGCATGAACATAGTGAGCATTTCATTAGAATAGATTCCTAATGACAATAACAAGAGTGCTTGGGTGGAGAGAGAAACAAAAAGCATAACACCTATTTAGATAGCATAAAAAATACTTCAAAAAAGAGAGATATTAATCTATTGACAATAGTTGAGGACCGGATTTACGTGGAGCCGGTCCCCCCTCCAAAAGGCTTTGTATTATGGTTTCTCCCATCAAGAGAGACATTTTACAATACAATTCTTTGTGTTCCTTCAATACTAGATAGTGCAATGAAGATGGAAGCTTCAAGAACTAAGCAAAACACTTATTAAACACAACATCAATTCCCTCACGGTCTCAGACCCAATACCTCACACACCTTCGAAGATGGTGAGAGCTAGCGGGGTATGAGAGTAGATTGAGAGGAAGAAGGAGTAGTCTTACGAGAAAGATGTACATCTCCTCACATACTCACTCATATTAGCATAGCTTAGCTTAGTAATTAGCATCGTAGAGGAGATGAGCATGCATTGAAGCTTGGCTCTTGGTTGGATTTACATCACAAAGCCAAGTGATGCTGGTGTAGCTGGCCTCCCTTCTCACAAGCTTGGAGTAGGTGATAAGCTTTCCATTAAAGCTTGAGAAGGAGAGAGAGAGAGAGAGAGTCTTCTTACTCCACACATAGATTGGTGTGAGTGTGTATGCAATAATTCCTTGAGAAAATCATCCCCCTCTCTCTCTTGGTCGACCCCTCTTGCTATTTGCTCATGCTCACACCCTATTGGCCCATGCCAGGCTTAGCCATTGCAATTTAAGCAGCATAAGTGATAGCCTTCTGAGATGTGTCCCCCTTTCCCCTTTTGTGAGAGCTTTAGGTAATTATTAATGCTACTAAACTCTCATTGGACCCCTTTGTCTCCTGGCCAATAGGAATTAGGCAAGCCATTGGGATGCTGAATGCTCATTGGACCCCTTGGGAGACTGTCCAATAGTCTTCTAGAGAACTTAATTCTTATTGGTTCTTTTATTAAGTGTTTTTAAATTAATTAAACTAAATTTAATCTAGCCTAATTCTCATTGGTCCACCTCCATGGCCATCCAATAGGATTTGAGTACACCTTGTGGGCATCTTGGCTAGGTAGCTGACATGTGTTCCTCTTTCCCCTTTTGTAAAGGAAGCTTGTGAGTGTGTGTGTGTGTGTGTGTTTCTCTCTCCTCCCCTACTTCCAGGGCTCGTCCCCTCCTAAGTAGGACTCTTTGAAGACTTTTTGACACACACACTAAGCATCCAATTTTCCTAGTGATTAACCTTTGGGTGACACAACCTTTGAATTTTGGAACCTTAGCATTTTGGAAGTCCTAATGGGTTGAACCTTAGGGTCTTTTCAGCCCATTGTTGCACCTTGATCTTTTTGCAGATGCACCCCCCCTTTGGATCCCTATTTTCCCTCCTTTGGATCCCTACTGTGGCCGGTCTGCCAGCTTAACCAATATTCTAGCTTTTTCTCCCCTGTCACTTTTCCATATTAACTTATTAGTTTGACATGAGAAAATAATTTAGGAGAATTAGATATTATTTATTATGACATAAAAGAACTAAAAGTGGGACTACTGCTAGACTGTTACACTTATAGCCTAGCCATCCATGGTGGCCCTCAAGAGAATTTAATATGAAACATGTATTATCAGTGATATCAATTGCAATAAATCTCCAATGTGAGTTGTGGCAAGACCACTGGACATTTTCAAAAGGCTCAAAGATGAAAAACTCAAACTCAGCTAGAGTTGCAAACAAAAATACCTCTCATGGTGGAGATAGAGCAAGAGCCCACAAGTCTCAAAATCAATATTAGCTAGCCAATTCCTTATGTTAGAATCACTTATTAAATAGTGAGAGATGGTTGGGTCAACCACCTCCACTTTATGTTGGATATCTAATTTATATTCATGCATCAATAATATACCAAAAAATACAAAGAACACTCTACAAAAACACACAAAGAATGTTCAAATTGATGGGAAGGCAAACCTCAAGGATGCCAGGATAATAGAGTCATTGATCTCTTTTTGCTAGTGTTTGAGAATGTCAACAGACTCAGCATCGAGAGACATATAATATTTTCTTTGAATAAGGTCGATCATCCTCTAAGAAGGCAGCCACCCTAAAGACATTGGGATTAACACTTCTCAGCAATGAAGGGAGTTGAGCTTCAATCTCTCTAAGATCCTTTATTTACACCTTCTCCCTATCAGCTTTCATCTCCTCCCCTTCTTCCAGACTATCCTCCTCCTCTATGATTCCTCAATCACCACTTTAGGTTCTTTTGCCTTTCTCAATGGGGATATACTGTGAATGTTGAAGGTTTTCTCATCTTGAAGAGTTACTTGAAGAGTGCGTGTGCACATATGCATGCATGTGCGGTGCGGATGCGGTGCAATGTGTGTGTGCAAGAAGGGGAGAGGGATAGATTAGATGTTGTGTGGGTGGAGTCAAATGAGATACTTCTTATTGTCGTATGTATTTACAACCAATAAGGTGAGTAGTGGGATTGGGTGCCCATAACATGGGCAGTCGGGCAAGGCACATATGCCTTTACCCCAATAATCTCCCATTTAAAGGAGAATGTGCTGAGAAGTGGGTCCTATTAGATAAAATAGTAGTATGTACAATAAAACAAGTGAGAGACTCTCTGAACCTACACCCATTGGCTCACTCAATCAATCTACATGTAGCCGTATCAGCTCTAGGGATAGGCAAGCATGTGTATCCATGCTAGAGACTGCATGTAAATCCCACAAACAACTTTGTATGGTTTGCAGAACTCCACTATGCGTCATGACAGTATTAGTCACTGTATGATTGACAATCCCTACTACCACTACAACTGCTAGGTCAGGCCTTGACACTAGTAGGACATACATGAAACGCCCAAACGCTCACAAAATTTGTGCAAACCTGGATATACTCGCCTCCCCTGTGGTGCATGGTGGAGTTCATCTGCGAAGGAGAAATGTCTTGTCTCTCGCTCAAAGGATGCCAACAACAAAATTGAGACCAAGCCATCTTGAACCTCAGACGTAGGATATACCAAGCCACTATAGGCTCCTCTGGAACTCACTAATGAACAACAATGCATCTAGAAAGACTTCTCTCTAAGCAATATCTAACACCCACAACCTACTAGCTATCTCACTGAGATCAAGCTTTGTCTCAGCTAAGGAACATAGCGTACATGTTGTAGCATATATGATGCACCACTAGGCAATAAGCAAACATCTCCTGCACCTGCAATGTCAAACGCAAAATCATCGACCAAGTACACAAAACCAAAGATCCCACTAGAGAAGGTGCTAAACCAGTCAAGATGTGGTGTGTCATGGAAAACTGCATCCTCGTCTAGCAACAATTGTGAAGAAGTATAACCTCTCAAAGACATGTAATCAGGAGTAACGCTAAAGGAAAATTGACATCACCGTCACTGGCCTATGAAGCCATCACTCTAGCATGTATCAAAACCTCATCTGCACCACGCATATATCTCCACTACTGTCTCATACGTTTGAAACAACGGCACCTAATGTGCCCTTTGTAACCACAATGCCAACATCGTGCATGTATCGGCAACTGTGAGACCGTCATCTCTCACAAGTCATCACTTTTGACTCTAAAATGTCACACATATCTGAAACCATAAGTGAATGTCAAGAAACTATGGTGAGAAAACCTGGGAGAAATCTGGAAGAGTCTCCCCTATAAACTGAGAAAAATCTCAAGTACAATCTCTACCATAAATTATGCCAAACTGGAAACAAAGTGGGAGTTAACTTGACCACTACACAATCATGAAAAACATGATCAACCTCATCAAAACCAATGCTCACATATGCATAAGGAAACTCCGCAATCTGCAAAATGCAGGCATACAATATGGGAGGGGGGAGATAGATAGATAGATAGAGAGAGAGAGAGAGAGAGAGAGAGAGAGAGAGAGAGAGAGCGAGAGAGAGAGAGAGAGAGAGAGAGAGAGAGAGAGAGAGAGAGAGAGAGAGAGAGAGAGAGAGAGAGAGAGAGAGAGAGAATACACACATGCATAAACAAAAAACACGCACACAAACACACACACACACACACACACATGCATAAACAAATAATGCATACACACACACATTGAGAGAGGAAAAGAGAGAGAGAGAGAATGAGAGATAGAGAGAGAGAGAGAGAGAGAGATAAAAGCAAAGAGAAAGAGAGAGGAGAAAACAAAGAGAAAGAGCTCAATTGAGCGTAAAGAGTATAACTATATATGCAAGTAAAGAGCAAACTAGCTCAAAATGCATCCCATAAGACAAACTAACTGCAAAATCTGCAAAAGACTTATGAAAATTTGACTATTTGTCTGTAGCCACGCAAGCATACACAATCCTCACTCATGCGAGAGTGGGTACAAGAACATTGAACTGTGTCTAGGCTGACAGAACCTGTCAAAGTGAGAGTAAACACCCAATCACTGTCAAAGTGGGAGTCAAATTCGACCACTAAACCATTAGAGAGTAACACTACAGATATGCATAGAACATGGCAAGAATCTGGGAAAAATTCGACAGAGTTTTTCTTGACAACTGAGTGAAAACTCAAAAAATCTCACCAAAACTCATAACAAATCTACAATGTTATACATGCACTACCAAAACCCTGGCAAACTGGCTCACTCCAAATGAGTGGCTCTATGGACATGTACCTATCCAAAAACATTGTATACCTGTGAACCTGGTACGTGCGAGCTATACCTAGCTCAAGCTGTATCCACAAATGTATACATGGCATAAGCTGCACAAAACCATGCTAGAACTACTCTCTGGAATTCCCCACACAATCATACATAATCTACATTGCAAGAAAGTACAAATTGTGAGAAAAATGTCAGGAATCTAGTTCACACTATGTCCTCGATTGGTAAGCATGTTGATAAAAAACCAAGCGCAAAGCACAACCAACTGCCTATGGTCAAAATCACTGTTCGTGAGTCGTGCTTGCAAGAAAATTTCTTGGATATGGTCCATTGAAGTCGCTATGCATCTAATGTGTGTCATAAAAGGTGGAATCTGGGAAATCATCAGTCAAAATGATCGAATCAAAGCCGGGTTGTCGAGGGTGCTGGGGGGAATCGTTAGAGAAAATTCCCTCTAGATGGGGCATGTGAGGTAAATCGCTGGCAAAGCTACGTTGGAGGAGAGACTAACTGCTCTCTCTCACTCTTGACATGTAAAAGCTAAGAAAAAAAGGTCGATGTTTCCTTCTGCCATCATAGAACGAGAGGGCTCGCCCAGTCTGTAGCTATTGCCGATGCTGAGTCGTCGATGCTAAGAAAAAATGTCGAAGCCATATCCACCTAAATTGGTGTCAAAACCAATGCAGATCCAAAATATGAGAGCTGATGTCGAGCCGTCAACTCCGGGCTCACCGAAACAGGGAGCCTAATGTCGATGTTGATGATCTCTCTCTCACTCTCTACCACCTCGAGCTTGATGCCTCCTTTCACCGTTGAACGAAAGTGATTGCCGTAGTTGGGGATGATCCGATGCCGGGGGATGCTCACCATGTGCACATCAATGCTAAAAACTGCACAAAGCTTTCTTTACCGGGTGTGTGAAAATCCACCCTTACATACAAAATTACAAAAAAATTGCTCTCTGTCAATTCTCTAAACACTGTCACTTTCTTCTGCAATTCCCCCCCCCAAGCTCCTCTTTGTGTGTGTGTGTGTATACACAAACACAACCACAAAACCTTTTCTATCCAACGCTTTTTGTAAGCTTGATTCTCACTCTCCTGCTCGAGTTTCTTCACTACATTGTGTGTTCATACACAACCACAACTATGTCGGAAAAAATGTGCTTGAGTTAAAATCACTAATGAAGCTCTTTTGAATGCTTGTAGCTTCTCACTCTCAAGCTTTGTCACAATTTCCACAAGCTATGTAGATTGGCTTTGATACCAAATGAAGAGTGCATGTGCGTGGATGTGTGCATGCACACGGTGCGGATGTGATGCGATGTGTGCGTGCGAGAAGGGGAGATGGAGAGAGTAGACAATGTCTGGGTGTAGCAAGACTCAAATGAGCTACTCATTATTGTTGTATATATATACAAGTAATAAGGTGAGTAGTGGGTGGGCACCCATATATAGGCGCCTTTACCCCAATAGTACTGGTTCAAGAATTTTATTGAATCTACACCTTAATCTCGTCAAAACAATCATAAAGACTTTGTCCATAAGTGTGACCCTCTAAGAGTGGTTTTGCACATATGCATGCATCCTTGAAAACATCAATTGAGAAGTCCACCTCATATCAATCCTAAGCCGCTCTACTATTTTTCTACAAAGCCTTTGAAAAAGAGTCTAGGAATTGCAACTATAAGAGCTTTCTGTACTCTCCTTATCTCCGTCAAACATCTCACCTTTTGAGAAAATCTCCTTTTCTTTGCACATGGGAGCTTCATACCATCTCCCTTTTTGGTTGGTTGCTTTAAAGACGTATCTTCTTTATCTCCCTTTGAGCTCTCACCCTTATCTCCCTTGGATCTCTCAGCTTTATCTCCTTTAGAGCTCTCACATTTCTCTCCTAGTTTGATATCTTCTGGTGTTCTCTCCTGATTTGACATATTCTCTAGGAACCTTCCTTGGCGTTTGCTTGGTACTTTCCATATTTGAAGATTATACCTAAAAAATAAGAAAATATAGGGCCATTGTATTATCAATTTCAAAATTAGTACACTATCTTAAATTTATTCTTCACTCTCTACATAGTGTCTCCCCTATGCAAAAATAGTGTGGTCGGATGCTCAACGGGCTACTCTATATTCGCTTGAAGAGGACATTAGTTACAATAAAGCTTAGTGTCTTCTCTATAGTTGCACAAAAGATTAATGTCTTCTCTACGCAAAAATAGTGTATCCAGACACGTGTTAGCGACTACTCTGTTTTCGCTTAAGGAGTCCTGTAGACACAACCTCAAAAAAGTTGTTTGACTAGATGCACAAAAGTTTTGTGTCCTCCCTTTGTGAAAATAGTGTAGTCGGATGCATGTTTGAGTACTCTATTTTCACTTAAGGAAGACACAAGATTTAAAAAAAAAGGTGTCTCTTGTTTGGCAGACGAAGCGACAAGTGGCCGTTTCCAGAGAAGGATCATATTTTTATGAGAAACCTTTGTAAAATTCTTTTGTAAGGAAGCATCTCTAAGCCGAGAACTTGTCAAAGGATTTATGATTATTCTTCTGAGAGCAATTGTATATTAGAGAGTCAGTTAGAAGTTTAGGAGCTTTTGGCCGGACAAACCATTTGTAAAGACCTAAACTTTAAAGGTCATTTTTTGTAAGTTTGAAGATCATCTTTTTGAGGGGAAACGGAGAAGACAACGTACATTTGAGAGCTCCTTCTTGCTCCAACTTGTAATATTCGCCATTGTGGCTATGGTAATCCAAATTCAGATTTGTTCATTGCATTGTGTTCCTCTTACCTTGCTCTCCCATTCAAGTGTAATCATTCAAAATTCGGTGTAGGTTTTTAACTACGAGTTTGAGACCTTAAATCGTTGTTTTGAGTGTCTATATGCGTGTTTTAGGTTGTTTTGACCCTAGGAGGGGCATTAGGGACCCTAAAACGACCCATTAGGATAACCTTTTCGCTGTTTTTGCTGACTTTGGGATGAACGATCGTGATCTTTGTTCCTTTACATAATGCTGTGACAGTGATACGATACAATTCTGATAGTCCCCTGTAGCTTCCCTTCAAGTTTCATGCGATTCCGAATAAGTTTGCATGGTAAACGGGCGTGACGACTGTAGAGCTGTGTAGAAGGACATAGTCAGATTACTTGGCGGTAATGCGTTTGATTTGCTTGTAGAGTGAGTAGATGCATCTCATCGAGTTCACTTCATTAGGAGTGACACCCTAGTGAGTTTCCATGTCTCATCCTGGTTTCTTCCCTTGTATTGATAAATATGTTGATGCTTGAGAGAGCTATGCTATGGACGTCCGTCGCGGCAACCCGCAAACATTGGCGCCGTTGCCGGGGAATGCACCTTAGGTGATGAGTGACCGAGTACGCAGTTAGATTCCTTAAAAAAGATCAATCCACAAATCCAATTTACATCTCAGTTAGGTTGCTAGACAAGGTTTAGAGCTTAGTGGAGTCTAGACCCAGTGGACCGGCTAGATCCTCTCTTAGGAGATTTAGGGAGCTGTGAGTGGGAGTGTTAAAGCATTTTTTCTCTTCAATTTCTCTAATTCTCTAATTTGATTCATTTCCTTATGTTTTTTCATTTCTGTACTTAGGAGTAGGATAAGCAAATCACATTCCAATCAGATTTGGGGCAAAAGTTAGAGTCGAGAAACCAGAAAACCATAACTTTGGCAAAAAGGCCATAAGACTTTGAAATTTTGAAAATCTGACCAAACAGAGCTGAAATTGATTCAAATCACAAAGGGGTAGTACCAAACACTGGGAAATACTTGTCAGAGGGAGCAGACCAAATTTCATCAGATTTGGCCTAAGTACTACAATCGCGATCAATGTACCTATGTGCCAAATTTTGACAAGATTTGTTGTGTGCCTTCCTTATAAGATTCTAAACAAGTTTTTCTAAAGAAACAACACCCAAAAATATCAAAAATCAAGAAAATCAGGCCACTTGGACAAAACTAGCTTGACAGCCCCAGAAACTGTAAAATCTTGGCTTTTGGTGATCCAAATGCAAAAAGACTTGAGGGATAGCCTTAAAGCATCAGTGTCTACAAGTATGCCAAATTTGGTTTAATTTGGGCTCAGAACTACGATCGCGATCGGTGTACCTAAGTGCCAGATTTTGACCAAATTTCATCTGTGGGATCCTCAAGTGTATACAAAAATAAAAGTCTAAAGGACCTAGAGCCAGAAACCTCAAAATACCTGTCAAACCATCTGAATACAGATCCAAGTCAAAAACTGCTAAACTGGCTTAGAAATTGACTTTCAGTAGACCAAAACACATCAAAACTGGGAAGGGACCATACAGAGGGATAGCCTATACACATGACTACCCCAGATAGCTTCCAAATCCCTAATCAAGCACTAAAATCAGATCAAACTGACAGATTCTGGGAAACAGACACTTCCAACTGAGCACTGGTAAAAGCTTGACTTTTTAGAGTCAAATTGCAAAAGTATCAGAGAGGTAGCCTTAAAATAGCCTAGTGAACAAGTTGATGAAGTTTGGTCAAATTTGGGTCTAGAAGTACGATCGCGATCGGTGTACCTCTGGCCCAGATCTAACTCATTTTTTGACCTGTTCATACACCTAGACTATTTAAGATATCAGGAGTTGTCAAAACTCAAATTGGACATACTGTCAATAATCTGCAAGCAAAATTGTGTTGAAATCTTTGTGAAAGTGTTGAATGTGCTGACACTTGGAATGATACAGTGATCTCATAGCCATCAAGTGTATTCATTTGCAGAGACCGATCAAGTAACAATCCATGCAGTCGCAGGAGTTGGAAGATCACTCCATCAGGTAAGAGGTTTGGATTCAGTCAGTAAATCCCACTTTCTTCATGTTTTTGAGATCGGGAAAACAAATCAACATCTGACACCGAAATTTAGCGGATCAAGCAAGTGTTGTATCAACAGAGGAGAGTGTAAACCAAGGGGTAGTACAAGCGTTAGAGCCGATCCTTGAAGAAGGCATCTCCGATACTTCTTCAGAGAGATCTTACGAGTATTTCACAAAACACTTGGGACAATTAAAACTAAATGGAAGAGAAAACATGACAGCAGGACCATCAGACCCCTCGACCACAATAAAGCTATTGTTCATCAAGTATCAATATGACAACAAGCAAGGTGCCAAGGTATACAAAGATGGTATGGACCGCTACTGTGTGAAAATAGAAGATAGACCAAGTGAGTTCAGGGACTTAGTGCCTATGAGCTATATCTGAGATAGGTACCTAGATGACGAGGGTATCATGTACTTGGTAGTCCTGAATCCTAACATTGTAGACAAGTGTGGATTGATGGGCATGAAAGCCAAAATAGATGACGAACATGAGGAAAAGGCACCAACAATGAGCTTACCTAATGCGAGGTTAAGGCAAGAAAACAAAACGTTGAGAGTCAACACGGATAATGTATACTTGGGGTTATACAAGTATAATAATGCAGAGCAAGATCTCTATTATAGATGCGAGGAACCCTACGTCAGAGAGATGACTGAGCGGAAACGACTTTATGTCTTCACCTACACAGAGGGAGCAGAAACAAAAATCGCCGCATACGACAAGTATGGAAGATGATATGCAGCAATCAATAAAAAGGAGTTGCAAGGATATACGTACTTTGGGGGACCACTTCACCAGTATTATGTTACTCCAAGCTCACTAAGACCAACACCTACAATTGTCGTGCCAGACCCGATGACAACAGGTGGAGAGAGGACTCATGTAGTTGATTCTTTCAGTCGACCTCATTATTCTATGCCAAGCCCCATGGGAACGTTACATTCTAGAGAATCAATGGCTATGAATCGAGGTAGTGCGGTTCCTATCTCTACACATACAGCAGTAGGACCGACATTTGTAGCCACCCCATCACATTTTCCTCCTAGTAGTAGATTCGGGGCATGGGAGACAACGAGAGCAACCCACGCCATCCATGATGCCCGAGAATGATTAAGTCGAGACACGGGAGCAATGAGACTGGTCGCAGACCATAGATGGATTAGGCCATCCCAAGTAGCGAAGTGCATGCCGAAGAAGTATAGCGGATCAGGGGATCCATATGCCCATGTATCGCTCTTCGAGCAAGTCTTAAGAGCAGAGCAGATCACTGATTTCCATAATACGAGGGATTCGGGCTGACCTTGGAAGGGACGGCCTTAACATGGTTTCAACCTTTGAACCCTGAAACTTGTCCGAATATTGAACATGTATTGCGCGAGTTCGCGGAAGAATTCTCAAAATGGGTATAAAGCATAATATTGTTTCACAGATATATGCTTTTAAACAAAGGGAAAATGAAAAAGTGAAGGAAGCAACCTTGAGATTCAAGCAATACATTGAGAGGTGCCCGAGGAGGGAATTATCGCAGGACGAGAGATTGTCTGTGCAGGCTTCGTTGAAGGACTTAGGAACGAAACCTTGAAAAAGGACCTTCACTTGAAGGCCTATAGCACATTTCAACAGGTTAAAAGGGAAGCGTTATATCTTGTTGATAACTGCAAAGCATATGGGGAAGTGTTAGAGGATACTGATTCAGTAACCAGTGGCTCTTCATCTATTAAGAGCGAACCCTCTACCAAGAAAGATGCTCAGGCGTCCTTGATGCCGACAGTTGACCAAATGATAGAGGAGGTAATGAAGAGAATGCAGCAACATATGAGATCAAATCAGGTGATGAGACAGTCTCAGACAAGGAAATGTGACATATGTGGGGGGGATCACCCGACGCCGTGGTGCACACAACAGCCGAAAGCCCCAGTTGCGAATGGACGAGTATTGAAATGGTGCGCCATAGAGAAAAAATGGACAAATCATGGCACGGAAGAGTGTTTTTACAACAAAAACTATGTGAGGGAAAGACCATATGGACCTCTAGCAGGACCACCCTAGCCACCTCCTCCAAGATATCAAGTTGGACCAAACATGAATCTGGTAGCAGGAGCAGACAGACCTCAACCTGTGTTGGGTCAACAATCTCCATTACCACAGGAAAATAGAGCCATGATTAGGTAGCTCAACCTTGTGAAGCATCACCAGGAACAAATAGTACACTTCAAGTTTCTTATTATGAGGAACCAAAGGAGCCTTACGCAACAGAACCTGAATCACAAATGTACGCAGATGAAGCCTATCAACCGTGGGTAAATAGCGAGGGTATGGCACCACCAACGTATGTAGCACAACCTTCGAGAGATCAATATTTGGTGGACGAAAGAACGCTAATGCTCATTGGGAACCAGAACTACAAACCAAGAGGATATCCTAATAGGGCAGGACAACCTATGGGACCACCTCCTCAAAATCAACCACCAATTGGACAATGCTATAACTGTGGAAGTACGGATCATTGGGAGCGTAATTGCCCTTTCAAAGGCGAAAGAGTGAAAATTTTTGGGTTTTGTGACGGATGTGGTGTGAATCACATATTGCCAGATTACCCAAAGAATCTGGACAGCAAGGAAAAAGCAACTATAAATATTGTGGGGGTGTTACCAAGTGCAAGTAGCGAATCAGAAACGGATCCCATGATCCAGATCAATGCGATAACTAGAGCCCAAGCCAAGGACTTAGAGAAAAACAAGCCTTTGGAGGAAAAGGTCGAGTTGCCGATACCCACAGAAAATGAGAGTTTATCTGTGAGAACCCAACGAAAATCTTGGAAGGCGAAAAGAGATAGGATGAAAACAAGAAGGATGAAAACCCAAATTTCCATGCAAAATGAATTACCTGAAACGAAGGAGCAACTGAAATAAGAGAGAGATAGTAAAACTATTGAGGATAACAACAAGCCAAGGAAAGCGTCCTCAGGGGGATCTGTCTTGGTCAAGAAAGTGCTAGAGCCTTTAGATGCTCTATTACAAGCATACAAAGCAAGGCTAAAAACAAACCAAACCTTAGAGTAGAGATAGTTAACTTATCCTCAACCAGAAGTGGAAACGAAGAGTTTAAAAATGTGTAAATACCTCATTGAAACAACCCAGGCATTGATGGAACCTAAGGAGGTTAGAACCCTAGAACAAGAAGTGTTGATTCACAAAGAGGGAAAAAAACTAAAAATCGATGAACCAGAACAAGTAAACGGACCCAGGCCTGAAACGATATTGTCATTCCGAGTGGTGCCAAACACCACTGATGACGCTAAGTCAATGACGATAATGCCAATTCTAGAAGTTGAAGAACAATGGCCACAACACTTATGGGAAACCATTAGAAACAGAAAGGACAGAAACGCGATGTTACAGTCTGCTCCAATTCCCGAGATTAACTTGGATAACGGATTTTATCCAGGAGATATACAATCGTTGTATGGGGATGCGGGAACGGAGATTTTGATGGAAAGCAAAGCTCAATCCTTGAAAACCCTGCCTTCATTTATAGGTGAACATGAGGCACAATCGGAGATAAGGTTAGTTCCATCCTAGATGAGAACTATTCCACAAAATGATTGACTCAAAAAGTCTTCAAGAGATGCTGTCGACACCTATAACATGCACAATCACGCTATCAAAACTCTTGAGAGTCATACCACACTTACGGGAAGACATGGAGAAACATTTGGAGCACAAAGGAGTAAAGATTCCTCTTCAGACAAACCCTATGGGAGAAGAAAACAAACAGGAAGGTCAACCCAAAGCCCAACCAGTGCCCATAAACAAGGTCGGAGATTATTGTGAAGGCAAGGAAGGTAATACAACCTTACCTGTTGAATATCAGGATATAAAAACGATAGCTATCCTAGAAAGTGGAGCGGGAGTGGCGATTGCTACAAAGCAAATCTGGGAGAAATGGGGCCGTCCAGCTCTCAGAAAAACGAGAATGAAACTGCAACTCGCAGATGGGTATGTAGAAAGACCATTGGGAATCCTAGACCAAATAGTTGTAACTTCGTGTGAAATTAACTATGAGCACACCTTTGCTGTGGTGGATTTCGAGAAAACGAACAACTTCGACATTATTTTGGGGCGACCTTTCACGCGTCAACTCAAAATGATACAAGATTAGGGGTACGACCAAATTTACCTAAGGCACGAAGAGCTACTAACGAAAATCAACATGAAGGATCACATCTATAGAGACGTTGCAAAAACACCAGTGCAAGAATTGTATTCAACCACTGTAAATGAAAAAGAAATATCTGCATGGATGCAAACGAAAGCACATGTCTGGATGTGTGGAGCATCTGATTGTGGAGACATAAACAAAAAGGAATGCGTATTGGAAAGATCCGTAAAGACGAGGCTTATCTCCCAAAACCTTTCCCTGAACATTTATTTGAGCCATTTGGGTGGACTCAAATATTGTCAACCTTGGACGTATGTGTTAACGAATGCACGCCTACAAAATTTTGTGACGAAGAAGGATACGACCTAGTAACGTTGCAAATGGCTAGCGTCATCCTTGAGTCAGGATCGGAGAGCGAGGAACAAGAAGAACCACCACATGAAACCGAGTGTAAAAGAATAATTGATGAGAAATCTGTAGTGAACGATAGGAATCAAACAGAGGAGGAATTCATGGATTCACTAAGCGGTGACCTTCCATCACTGGATGATGAAATCCAAATGATAGAGGTTGATGATGAAAGATCAAGTGGATCAGAGACGAATAGGAAAAACATGTCGAGATAGGACAGGTTTTACGAGTTTCCTAACCAGAAACCTAGTCGATAAGAGCGGTATAAATCCAAGAGAACAAGAAAATCAAGAGCGAATAAGCATAATCCGATGCCTCTTGTCAATGAAAGAACGGGATATCTAAAGCTTGTCAAAGCTGATGATTGTGTCAAAGACGAGGTCACTGGCTGGTTTATCAAAACTAAACCATGGAAAAACAACAAGAAGAACCGGTACGAAAAGAGAACGACTAAGTCGCATAAAGGGAGGAAAACAGGGTCTGGAATGACCAAAACAGAGAGAAAAATGGAGTACAATAAGCTCAAGCAAACCCTCAGAGACATATGGACGACTGAATTGGAAACAAATGAAGACACGAATTCTGACAAGATGGATGCACCATCCCATTATAAGAAGTATACCATACAAGATAGGAAAATCATAGTGCAACAACCAGTGAGGGAATTGAAGGAATCGGGTACATCATATGACGGTCCTGAGAAAGCCAAACGAATAGATCTAGCAGAGCTGGGAGAAGATCCAAAACCTGCATATATTGCCACGAATCTTACTGAAGAAGAGGAAAAGCTTTTGATAGCTACTCTTAAACAATATAGAGATGTGTTTGCATGGTCATACAAAGATCTTAAAGGGGTGGATCCAAGTATCTGCCAACACACAATACCCCTTAAGAATGACGCCAAACCCAGCAGACAACGTCCCTATACTTACAATGAGACGTTTGCAAAAACGATCAAGGAGGAGATAGATAAACTTAAAGAGGCAGAGTTTATTTACGAAGAGCACACCGATTGGGTTTCACCGATTGTGGTGGTCCCGAAGAAAAATGCAAAGTTAAGAGTGTGCAACAATCTCAAGAAAGTAAATGCTGCTACAATTCGGGACAATTATCCCCTAACCCCATTACTGATCATGTAATAGAAAGAGTGGCAGGTAAAGAGGCTTATAGTTTCTTAGATGACTTTTTGGGTTACAACCAACTCGCAATAAAGCCAGAGGATCAACACAAAACGGCTTTTGCAATTGAATGGGATATTTTTGCATTTCGGGTAATGGCTTTTGGCTTAACAAATGCACCAGCCACGTTTCAGAGGCTGATGGGTCATGATTTTAAAGAATATCTAAGACAATTCTTAGAAATTTACATGGATGACTTGTGTGTTCACTCTCTTGTAAGATTGGAGCACATAGAGCACTTGACCAAGGTGTTCGAAAAATGCAGATTGTATCGGATTTGCCTGAATCCAGAGAAATGTGTCTTCATGGTAAGACATGGCAAAATATTGGGACATATAGTGTCCAGAAACGGTATTTCAATAGACATGGAGAAGATCAGCGTCATTGTTGATCTACCACGACCAGTAAAGGTAAAGGAGGTACAGGCATTTATGGGCCATTGTGGGTATTATCGCAGATTTATCTACTCATACGCTATAATTGCAAAACCACTTTATGCGCTGATAACTAAATTTGAGTGGATAGATGAGTGTGAGAAAGCTTTTCAAACTTTGAAGCAAAGGTTGATTTCCGCTCCAATTTTGAAGGCTCCGGATTCGGAAAAGATATTCCACATCCACGTAGATGCATCAGCATATGCAATAGGATGCATACTTACAAAACCTGGAGAGAACAACATGGATTTTCCAATAAGTTACTCCAGTAGACAACTGAACAATGCAGAGAAGAATTACACAACAACTGAGAGGGAGGGTTTGGGTATGATCTATGCGGTGAAAAAGTTTAGACACTACTTACTTTCCAATAAATTTGTATTCTTCGTTGATCACCAAGCATTGTTAGACTTAGTAAACAAACCTTGCAGTACGGGGAGGATTGTTCGATGGTTCATCATACTGCTTGAGTTTGACTTTACGGTAGTAGTCAAAAAGCGAACTACACACCAAAGAGCGGATCATTTATCTAGAATGATGCATGGAGAAAACCCGGTAGGAGTTGATGATGATTTGCCAGATGCATATCTTTTCAACATAGAAATGGTTCCAAGATGGAGCGAGGATGTAATTCCTTTTCTTTGACTATCGGGTCATTGAATGTGACAAGACAACCATCTACCATTGCAACATCTAGATCATTGTTGGTAATGTTGGCAGGGAGGCTATACAAACAGGGATCGGATCAAATCCTTAGGCTTTGTGTTGAATCGAGTGAACGGGAATTGTATCTAAACCAAGCTCATGTACAAACAACGGGGATTCACAATGGGCATGCACAGACGTATCAAAGATTGATGAGAATGGATGTGTATTAGCCGAAAATGCAACATAGTGTTCATATGCATATCAAATCATGCGTTAGATGCACACTTCAAAAGACAATAGAGCACCCGACTCTATTCAAACTATTTGTAGTGCCCCGATGGAGTGACTACATTGTTGAATACCTCCCACCAGGATACTGCCTGAAGGGATGAGTAGATCACGTATCAAATGTAGAGTGCGCAAGTGATGGAGAAGGTAGGAAAGAAGACTACACACACACACCAACACACATCGAAACACACACACACAATTGTTACCCTGCAGCAGCCATTCAACGAGCTCCTCTTATCTTCTTCTCTTTTCTTGAACTATTATCCAAAGTATATTTACAACATAGTATAGTCAGTGTCGGGCCGCCCATAGCACAATGGACATATTCTTTAACATCATATTCTTTAACACTTCCCCTCAAGCTCAGAGTGAGCTTGCATATGATGGATTCCCAATGCTTCACGAAAGTAGCAAAACTTCTCCTTTCCAAGAGCTTTTGTGAATATATCCGCAACTTGATCATTTGTCTTCACATACACCAAATCAATCTCACCTGCCAAAACTTTTTCTCTAATGAAGTGATAATGTACCTCAATGTGTTTAGTGCGAGCATGGTAGACTGGATTCTTTGCCAACATGATGCTGCTAATATTTTCACAATATATAATGACACTGTCAAGATAGTCAAAACCAAATTCTACTATAAGTACTCTCAACCATGACTCTTCACATGCTGCCAAAGCTGCTCCACGATATTCAGCTTCTGTACTTGATAATGCTACAGTTGATTGCTTCTTGCTACTCCAACTTATCATACCATTGCCAATGGAAAATGCATAACCACTTGTAGATCTTCTATCCATAAAATCTCCTGCCCAATCTGCATCTGTGTAACCATAAAGACAAAGCTTTCCATTATTTTCATAAAACATTCCATAACTGACAGTGGCTTTCACATATCTCATAATCCGTCTCACTGCATCAAGATGACTTTTACATGGATTTTGCATGAATTGACTCACAACACCCACTGCATAACTCAAATCTGGCCTTGTTATTGTCAAGTAAATAAGGCTTCCAGCCATCTTGCGATACATAGTGACATCCTCAATGTAATGTCCATCATCAAACAACTTCACATTTTGATCAAGAGGTGTATCAACTGGTTTGCACGCTGTCATTCCATACTTCTCAAGCATATCCAACGCGTATTGTCTTTGTATCATCCAAATTCCTGATAAAGTATTGACAATTTCAATTCCCAAGAAATATCTCAACTCACCAAGGTCCTTCATGTTGAATTCTCTCAACAAACTCTTCTTGACATGCAAAATTTGCTCAGCATGACTTCTAGTGAGAATCAAGTCATCAACATAGATAACAATAACGACGATCTCTCCATCAACATGCTTCAAAAATAATGAGTGATCAGCAGTAGATTGTTTAAATCCAATCTTCTTCAAGAATCTGGTTATCTTTTCACACCAAGCTCTAGATGCTTGCTTCAAACCATACAATGCTTTCTTCAACTTACACACATAATATGGAAACTCTGGATGTTGATAACCCTCTGGCTGTATCATATAAACTTCTTCTTCCAAGTCACCATTCAAGAATGCATTATCCACATCCATTTGCCGTAACTTCCAACCGAACATACTTGCCATTGCTATCACCAATCTGACTGTTGTCATCTTTGCAACTGGACTAAATGTCTCATCATAATCAAGACCTTTTGTTTGTGCATAACCTTTAGCAACAAGCCTCTCTTTGTATCTTTCCACACTACCATCTGACTTGCACTTGACTTTGTATACCCATTTTGAACCAATTGCTTTCTTTCCACTTGGCAAGTGAACCAAATCCCAAGTGTCATTCTTCACAAGAGCATCCATCTCATCATCCATAGCTGAATCCCATTCTGATTTTCCAATTGCCTCTTGAAAACATGTAGGCTCTTTATGTTGCACACGTGAAACCATGTATGCATAATGTGTACGCATGTAACCGTTGTATGTCAATCTATCAACTGGATAACGCACCCTCTCTGATCTTCTCAACTGTGGTGCACTCTTCTCTTCAACTCTTGCATATGGGGGTACATATTTCTCAATATGCTTACTGCCAGGTGTCCTCAAATGTGGTAAACCATGCTCTTCATCGAGGCTTTCATCTCCAGAACTCTCTTCAACCACTTTCTTCTTGCCTTTCTCGTCTTGCTTCTTATCTCGCAAACGACCGCTCCATGGGTTGACACTTCCTGTACTCTCCTCTGCCATATATTGTCCTGAAATAGTTCTTGTTGATGGTCCTGGCTTATCAACAACATGACGCACATTCTCTTGCTCTTCATACTCATCTTCTATCATCACTGGCTTTGGTTTATACCATGGCTCATGCTCACAAAATCTGACATCTCTACTGACATAAACTTGTCTTGTGGTAGGATCATAGCACTTGTAACCTTTCTTTTCAACTGGGTAGCCCAAGAATATACACTTCACTGCCTTTGGCTCCATCTTCTTTCTTGCTTCATTTGGCACATGAACATAACAAACACATCCAAAAACTTTCATGTAGGAAACTGTTGGCTTGATCCCATAAAGTCTCTCATAAGGTGAAATTTCATGAATGGCAGCTGTTGGTGTTCGATTCATAATGTGTACTGCTATATGGACTGCTTCAGCCCAATATGTTAATGGCATATTCATCTCATTCATCATGGCTCTTGCAATCTCTGCTATGACTCTATTCTTTCTCTCAGCAACTCCATTTTGTTGTGGTGTGTATCTGCAAGTAATCTGTCTTCTTATGCCTTGTCCACGTAAGTAATCATCAAAACTGTGTGACATGTACTCTCCCCCTCCATCTGTACGTAGGCATTTAATTTGACAACCATTCTCTTTCTCAACCATAACTTTGAACTCCAAAAATACTTCAAATGCCTCTGACTTTGCCTTTAGAAAGTAAACCCATGTCATTCTGTTGTAATCATCCGTAAATGTGATAAAATATCGACAACCATTTGGTGTAGCATGATCACAAGGTCCCCAAATATCTGAATGAACAATTTCCAAAGGACTTTGGCTAATTCTCCCCCTCTTTGGAAATGGTAAACGAGATTGCTTTCCAAATTGACAAGCTTCACAAACATGATCAAAATTTAATCTGCCAAACTTTGGTAATCCACGTACAATTTGATTTGATTGCATATGCTTTAGTCTTCTAAAATTGACATGACCAATTCTCTTATGCCATAACTCTGCCCAATCATCTTGAGTGGCTGATTTGTTTGCATACATACCACTGTGTAAACATGGATCTCCAGCTTCCAATGAGAACAAGCGACCTTTTTTTCTTCCACGTGCCAATATCTTGCCTGGTCTGCCATTGTGAAACTCCTCTATGAAGCAGCCATAACGATTAAAATGGACTTGCAACCCTTGATCTGTCATCTGTCCAACTGATGCTAAATTCTTTGTGATTGAAGGCACATGTAGAACATCTCCCAATGTGTTGTATGTCCCGTCTTTTTCTAGCAATGGAACTGAACCAACATGTGTAATCCGATGCATAGTATCATCACCTGTAGCGACAAACTCATCCTCTTCTAACTTCTCTTTTCTGTCAAACCATTCACCATGATATGTCATATGATTTGTGGCACCACTATCTAAATACCAATCATCTGTATGATGTGGTTCCACCATGCTTCCAACAACATGCTCCATAGGAAATAAATGTCCACTCGACCTATTTTCATATATATTTTGATCATGAGGATTGTATCCAACAAAGTTTCCTCCATGTCTGCCATAACCTCGGCCTCTTCCACCACGATCACGATTTTGATTTAGCCTTGTGTAACATTCTCTTTCAAAGTGACCATAAATGCCACATCTGTTACAATATCCATCTCTTTGAGGATGTACAAATCGTCCACCTCCACGTCCACGAGCTCGAGCTCTCCCCCTGCCTCTTTGGCTATAATCATTGTAACTTTGACTTTGTTGGTTTTGCCATTGACCTCTTCCAACATTGTTTCCACGACCATAGTTTCCTCTTCCACCTCTATTGTTTCCACGACCTCTAGAGTAAAAAACCTGATCTCTAGAATTGTTATTTGATGTAGAAGGACCTGACTTGCCTAACTTCACCTCTTCTTGCAAACAAAGGTTTACTAACTCTTCAAAATCAGGCATGTATCCTCGAACAGATATAGATGTATCCAATGACTTGTATTCCGGTCCCAAACCATTCAATGTCACTGAAACTAAGTCATCATCTGGAACTTCAACATTAATGCTCGCAAGATCTTCCTGTATTTGCTTTATCTCTGTCACATAATCTGATATGGATCTATTTCCTCGCCATACACAATGTAACCTTTGCTTCAAGTGAACTTTTCATGGTTCTGTATTGGAGATATTCATTCTTGCTAGTATCTCCCATGCTTCCTTTGGAGATTGAGCCTTCTTCACATGTGGTATAAAGAAGTCACTAATGCATAGTGAAATCCAATGCATCACTTTCCTTGAATTCTCGATCCACTTCTTGTAAGCTTCTACTCCTGCTTGCCATGTTTTATGTGCTTCAACATTCTCTCTATTTGGTTCCAAACCAACCTCGGGACACTCTTGTTCACCTGTAATGTAATCCCATAAACCTTTGGCCATGATAAAGTTCTCCATCCTGTAAGACCATATGCTGTAGTTCTCTCTGGTCAGCTTCTCTCCAACAATCTGTGTGACTTGAGTTGAACTTTCTGCCATCTTCAATCTCTCAATTTCTTCCAAAGAATTTTGACAAAATTTCGGCAGAGTTTCGTTTGTATTTGGACAATATCTCAAGTGAAAATCTTAACCAAAGTGCTCATAAACACTGACAGAAAATCTCTCACTGCCAAGGGAAAATCCACTGACTCACTTTGCCATAGACTGACTTAGTACTATGCATAAATACTCTAAAACAATGTCCACATGGACCTGTATACAAATGCAATCCATACGATGTCTTGTACCACATATCCATACATCCACCTTCTTCCCATAGTCGTAAACGACATATGAGGTCTTTCGCGGGGCTAGTCGGGGGTTCGCTCCAGTACCTAATCCACCTTGCCAAGGTACCAAATCTCCCAAGGCAAGGCTTCAAAAAACCTCACTCGACCCTCACAAAGGCTGCAGTTTTCGGAAATACATTGACCGCATATCCATACATAACCACAAAGTACTCAATCTGACAACATAACCGCCTCAACTTCTTCCCACAACCTTTCTTACATAGGCGGCTGTCCATAACGGACCCACAACAACCAAACATAATCTTCGATAACACAATATCATGATGCAAAAGCTCTATGTCGCTCTCCAAAACCTGTGTAAATGCTGAATTCTTCACCTGTAACCTGTAAATCTACTGCCGAGTGCAAAACTGGACATCTCCTATGCTTGTGTGAGCTGGATGTTTGCTGCAGAAAATTCCAGATTTTGGCAAATCTAAGTATGCCAATGTGTCCGGAACGCCCAAAAACATAAAGATAGACTCCTGGATCACTGTATTCCGAGTTCGGGTGAGGGAGTTATGACCAAGAAACCTCTCTTTTTTGCTGTTTTTCAGAGCTGCGGAAACCTGTGTATTGACTGTAGCTCCTCAAACAGAGCTCTGATACCACTTTGTAGAGTGCGCAGGTGATGGAGAAGGTAGGAAAGAAGACTACACACACACACCAACACACATCGAGACACACACACACAATCGTTACCGTGCAACAGCCATTCAACGAGCTGCTCTTCTCTTCTTCTCTTTTCTTGAACTATTATCCAAAGTATATTTACAACATAGTATAGTCAGTGTTCGGCCGCCCATAGCACAATGGACATATTCTTTAACATCATATTCTTTAACATCAAAACAATCACGAAAGAGGCAGAGAACTATGTACTGATTGAGGACAATCTTTACAAAAGGGGAAAAGACAATCAATTGAGAATGTGCGCGACTGAAGAGGAATACATTCCTATCTTAGAGCAAGCACACGGCGGACAAGATGGTGGACATTTCTCAGCTGACAAAACTGCCAAAGCAATTCTTATTGCAGGCATATGGTGGCCTACACTATTCATGGACGCTGAAGAGTTTGTAAAACGATGTGACAATTGCCAGAAGACAAAAATTCCTAGAGCACGAGATGATATGCCATTGAGGCCAATGATGGGGGCAAGAGCGTTTGCGAAATGGGGAATAGATTTTGTAGGACCGATAGCGCCTTCGAGATATAAAACGCACGCTCAATACATCATTGTGGCAACAGATTATCTAACAAAATGGGTGGAAGCAAAAGCAACAACCAGAAATGATGCACAAACGACAGCACAGTTTTTGTATGAGAACATTTTCACCAGATATGGCTTACCAATAGAGATAGTGAGCGATAGAGGAACTCACTTCATCAATGAAGTGATCGAATTCCTATTGGATGAATTCATGGTAATTCACAGGAAGACAGCTCCCTATCACCCGCAAGCTAACGGCCAAGCAGAAAGTACGAATAAGATTTTGGTGATAATTCTCACCAAAATTGTTAGCGAATCGAGAGCTGGCTGGGATCAAAAGTTGTATTCAGCTTTATGGACATATAGAGTACCTTACAAAACATCAATCGGAACGACTCCCTTCAACATGGTTTATGGAATGCAAGCGATTTTGCCACTTGAATTTCTTATCCCCACGCTTCGGGTCGCTAAAGAATTAGAATGGACGGGCCATGAATTATCCAATCAGGTAGATGTCCGGGAAAAACTGGATGAAACTAGATTGAGAGCCGTTGCATCAATCTACGCACAAAAACGAAACATGAAATCATTCTTTGATCAACATGTTATCAGCAAGGAATTTGCTACGAGGGATTACGTCTTAATGTATACCCTAAAACAACATTCCCGAAAACTCAAAAAGCGAGGCAATGGACCCTATGTGATTCATGACATATCATTTAGTGGTGCCATTAAACTTGCAACATTAGAGGGAGAGGAAATGCTTAACTGGATTAGTGGTTGCAGACTAAGAAAATACAACCTACCACTAACATCAGAGATGCTTGCCAAAATACACGTTGCAAAGGAGCGCAAGAACAAAGCAAATGAGACAAAAGCTCAAGCGCAGGAGGAGGCCAAAGTCAAGATTTTAAAACGAAAACAAAACTTACAACAACAAAGACTTCCTCAACCAGCAGATACGGCTCAAATTCCTCTTTCTATAATTTGAACTAATGAGCAATGGGAAACAGGAATCAATGTTCGCATCAATGTCAGACTTTCGCATGGCAGATATCAACAAGCATTGATTGACACAAAAGCAAGAGTCAATGTGGTCAACTTCTTCACTTACAAGATGCTTACAGATGAACCCCTAGTGCAATCCACACGTGATTTACAAGCCACAAACGAAGCAACAATGCCAACATTGGGGATGGTAAACTTACCAATCAATATTGATGGAAATAGTTGTCCTCATCAATTTTTTGTAATGAACGACGGAGAAATCAGAGAATCACTATGTTTGGGAGTTCCATGGATGAGAACGTACAATGCAGTCACTAAATGGTTAGAACATGTGTTGATGTACACACACGACTCTAACATGTACATGACTCCATTCGCCAAAACAGATCACTCGTGGCGGAGTATCCCCATCGACAAAAAGCAACCGGTGCATCAACCAAAAACACCACAAAAGGTTATTCAAAAAGTATGGATAAAGAAAATAATTATGCCCAACAAACCGAGCAAGATATGGCTACCCAAGGACAAACTCCAGACAAAAGCAGCACCATATCAAAGACCTTCCCAGGAGTTACTCCAAGGTGGAAATGGCAACCAAAACTGGAGAAAACTAAAGATTCGGCGACAGAGCTCGAAAGGAAACCCAAAACTCTAAACAAGAAGCCTGAACCTCCAAAATGGCACTAGAAACCTATGAAATTCCAGGAAACTGAAGTCGAATCTGTAAAGATGCAACAAACCGCATACAAATGGGTTCCAAAAATAGTTGCCTTCACAACACCAACAATCACGGAAAGAGCAATTCGACTGCAAGCTCTTCTGTTCCATAAACAGCTACCCTTGCCATCAAAAGCCACTGAAAACTACATTAAGTCCCTGCATCTTGCACATCACCTTGTTACCCAACGCATTGTCTCAAACATCATAATAGGGCCACATTACATGGCCATGCATAGACACAGATTCCAAAACCCATGCACATGCACCCAACTTTCGTCTGGGACGACTCATTCAAGAAAGGGGGGAGTAATGGATGAATCTAGTAGCAGTCAGGGCCATTAAGGGGTCCAACGTGTATATATGTACATAATGTGTGTGTTTTTTCATTATTTAGAATTCAATTTCGAACATATTCGATCAAACCTGACATTTTTAGCGTTTTTATCATCCGATCAGCATAATAATGAGCTGTAATGACAAAATCCGGAGCATTGGGATGCTTCTAGAGAAAATATATGTTTAGGGGTGAGTATAATAATTTTGGCTAATTTTTGCCAGTTATTAATAAGTATTTTCAATTTATTTTGTTTGATTTTCGTTAATAAAATATAAAAAATTTAAAAATATCGCTCACAAGTGTTGGAATCAAGTTCTGGAAGCAAACGCCGAAGTATCATGATAAGGTTATCAATCATGAAAGATATGAAGCTAATCTGAAGATGTCGAATTTCAGCCTTAATGATCATGACTACATTTCGCCAAAATCGCATCAAATGGTCATAGAATGCCGGAATGACAAGCAGTTTGACCCACAGGTGGTATGCATATTATATTGGGATCAAAGATAAGGAAAATCAGCCCTATGTCATGAAAATCTCGAGAAGATATAGGTCATGTAGGCCAAATTCTAGCTCATTGTTCATTTTCACATTTTGAGAGAGAAGAAGAGAGCTTCTTGACCTAGAGCGAGCTGCCACATTTCTACCCCGTACGGACGGTCAGAGCCAGCATTTCATACCAGATTTCACAGGTATGTTCCTTATCAAGTAAAGATTAAGTCTATTACGCATGCAAGCGCGAATCATTGCACAAACGGGCGAAGGGATCAAATCAAAGTCGGATCGGGTCAAATAGGTCAAGGGCCCTTAGAGGCATCCAAACAAAACTTTTTTCAAGCATAAAACACATCAATGTGCTCCTCACAAGGTCAGGAACAAAGCCATATGATCAAATCACAGTTTGGTGGTGGTACACCGATCGCGATTGGTGTACCTCACTGACAAAATTTGGGACAGAATCTCCAAAAAACCTCCCCTCAGCCTCGCTTACAATCTGCAGGTGTCAAAATTCATTTTGGCCTCTATGGTACGGTCCCGATCGGTGCCCCCAGATGTAGGTTTTGCAACTTTTGATTTGGCCCAGGCTTGGAACTCAATTAAAGATACACACTCTTAAATTTTCAAGGAAAATGCTTAAATTTTGCTCATGGAATGGGCCTAATTTGTCAAACACAACCGAAACAGGAAAATTTGACCTACAACTACCAAAATCCGGTTAAAAATAATGATGGATAGTTTGAAGGGCATGCCTGTCCGGACTAAGAGTCAGTACAGTTGTAGAAAACCTCGAATGGATCTCAGAATCTCCTACAAGTACATATATAATCATTTCAGTCTCGAATGATCACACAAAGGGAGAATTGGGGCCGAACCAATGCCAAAGACCAAAAGGTGACTTAGGGATGCTCAAATATCACATGGGTATCCAAGGAATGCTTGAAAAATGCACATGTCTGGAAAATCTCCCAAGACGGGGTATAAAGTGCCTGATCAAGTCAAAATCAGACAGTGGAGTAGGCTGATGGTAGCAGCACATCATGGAAGCAGTGGAAGCTCTAAAACTAACTTCAACTAACTCCAGGCTCTAACCAAATTTCATCAAGAAAACCCAATATGGTTAGACTTAGTAAAATAAGGTCAAACAGTGAAAAATTGCTCTAATTTGTTCATTTTAAGTCCAAACTTGGAAATAAATCATCAGTGGGCTAGGTAGGCATAAGGGTCCATGACCATCCAGTTTTCACCCAAAAAAGGTCACGTACTACGATCGCGATCGATGTACCTCAGCATCAGATTTTGACCAAAACCTAACAGATCCCTTGTATACATCTTGTTCAAGTCACCAACCAAGTTTCAAGCCATTTGGACATCAAAAACTCATGAAAAGTCAAAGTCTAGTCCAAAAATCCCTTGTAACCCAAAATTGGGACCTATAAACTCAAAAGTGGTTCAAATGAAACACAAAATGGACCAAAATGACCCTCCAACTATCAACAAACCACTCATGCGATCAAATCTAATTTTGGCCTCTATACTACGATCACGATCGGTGTACCTCAGGCCCAGAATTGGCTCAGATTTTAATCAGTCCTAGCTCTAGTCTTCCTAGTCTCACTAGTGAAATATGGACAAGAATGGATGAAATTTGTTCAAGTTATGATCAGTTTTAACTTTTGAACTGCTTTTTACTAAAAGTCTAAATGCGATTGATTACGAAAGGAAAATCCTGATAGCTTGTGATTCTACTAACACAGAATGCCCCACCAAAAGAAAGAAAGGCAGTGGACAGCAGCACCATATGAAGTGGAGGAGCTCGCTACAAATGAAAAGGCTCACATCTCGGAGGAAATACTAGCTCAGATACCTGCCCACATATTCATCTCGAAGTTTAAAGATGTTGATGGTGACATGGTAAAGACAACTATCATGCCACAAGAGATACGGAACCTCCACCAAAGGCCAGAGGCAGTGCGAGCTGTGCATTTGGAGCAATTTTTCAGATTACAGCCATGGGGAACAGATTACATGAGGGCCCACGAGCTCATGAGCTCGGTACAATATGATGGGCAGGCAATGCTCACCGATAAGGATGGATCAAAGGTGAAAGTAAAGATCACGAAAGAAATCATCAACGAGGCTTTGCATTTCCTTCCAGGGCAACATGACTTGCTGGCAAAGACAAAGTCAGTGGATAATGAGAAGGCATTCGTCAAAGCAAAAGGAAACAAATACAAATACAGTGACATGATATACGAAGAGCTGGAATTGCCGATGATATTGATCTCTCAGCATTTCAGAGTACAAAAGCCTCCTCGCTACACCGAGCCAATCCTGCACATTGCCGTGGTCATGGCTCTAGCGACAGCCAAAAATAGAATCATTCGCTACGATTACGGTTCTTACATTTTGGAAAACTTGGTCGAAGCAGATTTGAAAAGCTTGGCAAAAAACAAAAGCTACATGAACGCAGGGCCGATGCTAACAAGAATAGCATACCAAGCTTTGGGAATGATTGAAGATCTGCCAGCTGCCAGTTCTCAAACAGCCTTGATTCAGAAAGCAAAGCTAGTTGCTCATTCAGTAAGGACGACCCCTGGCGCGACATCATCGCGCTCAGCAAAGGCCTCCAACAAAAGCTCGAGCGATGAAGAAAAGACGGAGACTGATGAAGAAGGAAAATCTCAACGGTCGAAAGACAAAGGGCCATCGGAGTTTGAAGAAAGCGAGGAGGAAGACTCCACAAATCTGCTAGAGAGAAAAAGGAGGGAGAGAAGTGCAGTACTGCAGTCGGACCTTCAAAAAGCATATGCAGAAGCCCAAAAAAGAGTCGAGGAAAGAAGAACCAAGTTACGAGCTTACAAACAAGCAAGAGTTGGTGCAACACAACAAACACAAAAAAGAAGATGCGAGAAGGAAAGGCAAGAAACAATAGAAAATGCAGCTCGTATACGGGGTGAAAAGCAAAGGTTAGAAGCAGAGAAAAAGGTTGTAGAAGTGGACATCCCTTCGGAGTCCACTGTAGGAATGAAGGAGAAAGATGCAGCTGATGAAACAAACCAAGTAGAGCAACTAAAGAAGATTCAAAGAGAGAGGAATGTGGAAGCGCGACAGGTGGTGGATCTGACACGCCAAAGAATCATCAAGATTTTAAGGAAAAGAGAAGCCATTAGGAAATTTCGGAGGTCATTTGGAGGGCCTTCTAAGAAAATGTATTTTTTGCACTCTCTCTCTAGAAAAAATGGCAGATAAAAGAGCTGGGTCTTTCATAGTAAAACTTCAAAAAGTGTACTTTAAGTAGATTCCTTACTCTTCTGAACATTCGTTCGTAGTGATTGAGGGATAATCCTCTTTTCAGTTGCATTGAATGAACAACGTCAATACGGAGGGAATGAGGCTAACATGGAGGGACGAATCCGCAGCCGCTATTCACTTTCCATTAAACCTGCACATTTGGCTAATGGCGCACTCCTCAAATGGCACAAATGTTACCCAGAAACGAGCCAAATATCACCTTCACATTGATTTGGACAATGAGTACCAACCATTGATTAAGCGCAGTAAAACAAACACACATATACCTCCCACCTCCATAGACACGCTCAGAGCTCAAGGAGCTAAACACATAGATATCTGGACGAGAGGCTCTCTCTACCCTAAGAATCCAATAACTAATGCGTCTCCACCGTTTGTCAATCCTACAAGCTTATTGACCTTTGCTGGTGATGGAGAAAAGGGCCTTCTAGGTTATTGTAAATCACTTACAAGAGAAGCTGAAACTTACAAGAGCATTCTCCAAGCTCAACAATGTGAGATTGTTCGCCTTTCACATTTACATTCTACAGATCATGTTACCATTTTGAAACATAAAACAGAGGTACAAGAACTGAAAGGAAAGGTGCGAAGTTGTCAAATGAAGGACACCATCTTGGGTGGTCGTATCCGAAAGAAGAAATTGCGCAATCTTGAAACATTGCAGGTTGCATCAGGAGGTCTCAAGAAAAGAATCCGAGCATTAAGGTGATGCTTCTTGGTTGGCTACATTGTCTTAGTTAAGTAATCTTTTTGTTTTTTCTTGTTATGCATTGTTTTCATGTGCCTAAATAGTGTTAGTGAAGCAAATTTTCTGTTATTTACTTATGCATTGTCTTCATGTAGAGATTCAATCTATCCTGACAAGGAAAACATTGACCCCAAAGCCAATATAGGAAAGAGATTGAAGCCACTTATAAGTAGAAGCTTGGCAGCAGATATAGTACATGACAAGAAGTTTAAGGTTCTACAAAGAAATGTAGTGGACCGCTTTATTTCAGAGAACTCAGTGCCCGCAAAAGAGATACAAGGCACACTTGATTCACTTGGTGTAAGCAAAAGAGGATATTCGGCTATCCAAAAGTCTGTCTCATCCATCTTTGTTAGGAAGGGTATAAAATCCAAACTTCTACCATCAGCCTCAAGTGTTTGGAAAGAGAGGCTTCAGCTTAACGAGGCACAGGGAGACTATCTTGGACAGCCCTTTCATATTAAAGCAACTTACAGTGGCCATGGAGCGAACATGGCATATGATGAGTTCAACAATATTTTTATGGACCTGCGGATACTACAGAAGAGAATGGTGGAGTTTTACAACATCACATTTGAAGAGTCACGTGGGCTATTACATTTTGTGTTAAAACTGGATGAGTGTGAGCTTGTTAAAGAGAAAAAGCTAGAGCGTGTTACTATTACTTTAATGAATAGAGCCCTCTCAAAGTGTCCCAGTGATGATCCTTTATATTTTAGTGTTCAATCAGAATCTAACATATGGTGGCTTGGTGCGTTTGAGGTAAGCGATATTCTCAAGTAAGCTCAAATGTTCAGATCTACTTAAGTCTCATTTATTTTGTGTTGCAGGTAAAGAAAGAAGATCATGAGATTCTATATTGGGTGTTCCATCGAACTAATATTCCGGAGGTGATTGATCGACAGACTAAGCAGGGAGAGGTACTACGTCTAGATGGAAGGGGAGACTTTCAAGTTCAGTGGCATCTTGCAGGTGACCTTAAAACATTAAAGTGCATGTATAATTGTGGAATGGGTGCAATGGCAAAGTCACCGTGTTTGTTCTGCATGGAGCCTGCAAAGGTCATGGACCCAAAGTGGTGGAGAAAAGCTCCAACACGTCACATTGAGGATCCTGCTTTTCGACCCTTTTTAAAAATACCACTTGTGAATGTCCACATTTGTACAATGCATGCCCTTTGTAGAATTGTGGAGAAATTGATCTACTTATACATCGGGTTTGCTTGGAAGATTAAGAACTCCGTAGAACGACAAGTAGCCCTGCAGTGCTTAGAAATGGTACTGTCGGATATGGGGCTTCATGGTGGCAATGTGAAAATCCAGCGGGATGAAAAGAGATCAACTGCTGAGAAGGATGTCCCATGCAAACCATCCATCGGTGGGGTGAAGGCACGGAGGTTTTTAGCTAAGCCCCAAGGTACAAGAGATCCAAAGCTAACAAAACATGGAAAAATATATAACACATCTTATGTTAGCAAGGTAGAGTATCAGAGCTGGAAAAAGCTACATATTGCAGTCAAAGACCACGAACCAACTACTCGTAACGCGAAGGCTGAGGTTTGGCGATCAATAGACATCCTATTTTTGATGTGCGACAAAGATGACTGGTCACAAGGTGATATGAACAAGTTCAAGGAAAATCTCAACCTTTTGAAAAAATCATTCAAGACAGCATGGACAGACACCCAGATTACTCACTACATGGTATTATAATGTATTTCTTTCTCTCTCATGTGCAAATATGTTACTGTAAAACCTTCTAACTAATCTGTTTTCATATCCAGAACATCATCTTCAATCATTTGCCATATTTTATACAGAAGTATGGGAACCCGGCAATATGGAATACCCAAGGGATGGAAAAGTCTCATTACATGGCGAGAAATGCTTATTTCAGGCACACACGACATGGTGGCTCTCGAATCAAGGCTAACAGTTTGAGAGAACTATTTGAATGGTTCTATCGTAGAATCATTCATCGAATGCAGGCAAAAGAAGTCTTGGCAAATTCAGCAACAGCACAAGCCATCAGACATTTACAACAACAAAAAGCTAAAAGATCAATGGCATACAACAACTCCGGAGCTCGTGAAAGTCAACGAAGGTGGAGAGAGACAATGGTGTATGTGAATCACAAGTGGAGAAAGATACTCTGAGTGGATGACATTGTACAAAATTTATGTAATACATGATCTTATACAATTGCTACTTGAAGTGTATCAAGATTTTGCAGGTTCAATTTTGTTTTTTGGCACGTCACCCTTGTAACGAATCATGAGATGTTTGCCATACTCTAAAAGTTCATCTGGGTTTTGTCTACCAAGAGCTAGTGCCATTGCTGTGTAGGTGTAGTAATACGCTGCCCGACCACCTGTATAGCCTGGGCAGTAACCAAAACAATCTCTAGCAAACACTTTGTCCACAAGAATGACTTTATCTGCACTTTTGGGCAGCACCAGTCCACCCAAGAAGCGTGATAGTGTCTTGAATGTGTAAGTTGCTATTGAACCCTCTTGTGACATGGAATTGTGAAAAACTACTATCGGCGACTCACAAAGCTTTGAAAGGTACTGTGCTAGGGCCGCATCCCTTCCTCGATACTCTCTTGTCCGGCGCCGAAGGAAGTCATCCTTGTCAGCAATCCAAGACTGCACATACAATGTCAGAAATGACACAAAGAGAGAGAGAGAG